>NW_027450385.1:0-25573 GCF_964194025.1 Convolutriloba macropyga | reverse complement strand
GTGTGTGCGTGTGTGTGTGTGTGTGCGTGTGTGTTGTGTGTGTGTGTGTGTGTGTGTGTGTGTGTGTGTGTGTGTGTGTGTGTGTGTGTGTGTGTGTGTGTGTGTGTGTGTGTGTGTGTGTGTGTGTGTGTGTGTGTGTGTGTGTATTATATATATACATATATATATATATATATATATATATATATATATATATATATATATAAATGTAAACATAAATGAATATATACAACGTGTGTGAATTTTCAACTTACCTCTCGAGCCATAGCTGGCTTTCAAAAAAGTACTACAAACAGTTGTATAAAACTTCTCTTTTTTGTCTGTGCGTTCAGAAGAATAAAACACCACTTTCATTGTAAGTGATCAACGCATTAAATTGGTGAAGTGATAAGCTTGAAAACAATTAAGTGCTTTTAATTAATGTGTAACTTCAAGCTATGGTAGTTTTTACTTTGTACTGGCTGATTACATGCGATTTTGCATCTTATTTGTAAAACTGATTAACTCATCTTCACTTCTTTAACAGTTTACCGATAGACGTAGTGCATGCTATCTCATTCAGTTTGTAACTCTCTTTAATTCTTCACATGTAAAATACGTCAGCTAAGATAATGGAAATTTCGAAGATAATAGAGTTCTGTTACTACCGGAATCCGTCAGATTCTTACAGATAGATGGTTATCTTCCAGAATCTGGCAGAAAATGATAATCTTGCAGGATTCTGCCAGAAAACGGTTTATCGGGCACAATATGCCAGAAAAGCGATTATCTGGCAGAATCTGCCAGAAGAATGGCTAATTTGTAAGATTCTGACAGAAAAATGGTTATCTTGCAAGATTCTGATAAAAACAAAAGAGTTCGTTCCGGTTGAGATGCATTTCAGTTGGTTAATATTATCTAATCTGATCAAACCATTTTCTCACACAATTTTTTAATACAGTTGTCTTGTCGATCTTATAAGAGAGCTCAACAAAATTTGAATAAATATATTATAAAATAATTGATTAAAAAAATGCTAGATATGATGGGTTACTGAGTTACTTTTCCAAAAATTTTAATTATTAAAAATTTAAGTAGAGTACATACATGACATACTTATTCTAACACAATGAAATAGGAATAATTATAACAAACACTTTTTCTTATTTCATCAGCTTTTCCAATATCATAATTAATTAATGCTAGAATACATTTCAAGCTCAATTAACGTTATGTTGTTGAACAGATAACTTGCATTAAACGATTCCCAGAGAAGAATACCAGTTTCAAAGGTATTCTCAGCAAAGTTTTTATATTACAGGAATTTGATAAAAAATGTTACCTTTTGTTAATCTGACTGAAATTAGTTATTTTTTAACACAAAGGCATAGAAATGGTTATATTTTATTAATCTGGCAGAAAACTGTTATCTTGTAGGAATCTGCGGAAGTTTCTGGCAGAAGATGCATAGTCTCGTAGGGATCTGCCATAATTAGCGAGATTCCTACAAGATAAGCATCCATTTTCGACTAGGGTTATGCATATTTCTTGAAGAGACGAATTTTTGAAAGAGAGAAAACATTCGCTAGGAAATTCAGCCACTGAAATTAATTATTGCAGGTCTTAATATATTCTTAATATGACTTTAAATTCATTGAACCATTGAGGGAAAATTTGTTAAAACCAAGAAAATTGGGACAGAAGTAGATAGAAAACGGGTTTTCGAAAGTTACTTCGAGGAAATCGGCCATGGAACCATTACCAATAAAATTTAAATTACAATATCAGGAAAAACTCTCCCTAAATTTTGTTGCAGTAAAACCCCGCCTATGATTACAGAAATTTGCCATGTAAGATCTTATAAGACGTGATCTACCTTTTCACCGCACAATATCAACTTTTGCACAATCAAAATAAATTAAAAACATGATTAAAATTAAGAGACAACCTGCCTTGATTTTTGATATTTAAAAATCTCATCGGATAAACTTATGTGGGATATTTTTTTAGTAGCCAAACCATTAATCAAAAAGACATTTTTTCATTTCATGATTTTTTAAAAAAAATCATTCCGAAACAAAAAATCATAGAAAAAACTTCTGTAAGAAAAAACAACAAAGGACCCACAACCCAAACAGTTCAGGTGAAATTTAATCTATCTAAAACCTTTTAAAAGCTTCTATCATTCATTTTGTGGAAATACTTTGATGCTTCACTCTAGAGTGGTTCATTTGTGAAGACCTCTGGGATGCGTAATTTAGGATGTCAGTAGGTATAGTTTTGACCCTCAATTTGCAATTGAAGAATGTGATCAACTTTTGCAAGGAAGAGCTGCCAGATGGAAATGATAGCTTGTGTGGACTACTATTTTTTTGTAAGATTTGACAAAAATAGATTATCTGAAAAAATATTAGCCCAATGACTTACAAGGGCATAATCAGGCAATTAATTATCTATTAAGTACCGATACGACTACTTTGAGAGATGATATGTCTGGTCTTCCTTATTAAAATTTCAAAAATCACGTGAGAAACATGTCTTATCAATAGAAACTGTTTAGATATTCTCATCACTAACAGAATATTTGTATTGTAATCTATCTACCAAATCATTTGGGCATTGGTGGTCACCTTTGTGTTAAATATTGGAATAATTGGCAACTGTTATTTACAAAAAACTTAGTTTTCGATAAAGAAGTATGAATTTGAGTGGCTGCTCACAAAATGTAAGTGTTGTAGGTTGATAAGTTTTAAATTAGACGTGCATATTTCAGCTCAGCTGCAGTGAATAAAAAAAATTATCGAAGAAACCCTCGCTAATCATTTAGCAATCAATTTCTCTAAATTTTTGCGGTTTCTATAGTTGAATCTTTCATTTTCAATTTCCTTGTTAGTGCTGAAATTTTCAACTTCAATTAACAATTCAGAGCTAATAGACAAAAAGTTCCAGTGCTGAAGATGGCTAGTCCTACACGAATTCTACCAATATGCTTCAACAGAAATGGTAGAAATCTAAACTAAATACAAAAAAAAATTACTACAATTAGTGGGTTGTGCAACAATAGAAAAAAGAAATTGTTAAATAGTGCATAAAAACAAAATTGGCGGTTTTGTTGCATAAACATTAATTTAGAAAGCTATAAGCTTTGCAAAGTTCTCAACCATTATACTAAAGCACAAGGGAGAAACAAAACGAAAACAAAAAAGAAACAAACTGATAGCTGTTTGAATGAATGCAACAGAGGTTCGAAGAACAGTGAAAATTTTGATCTCTAGTGAACGCAACTACCTCAAGAGCGTAACCATAAAAATTGATTCGGCCAATATACATTTGGCTAATAACATTTGGCTAATATACATTTTTGCAATAAAACTCAAGCCCCTAAAATTAACTACTGGAGGTCCCACTCAGTTTTTTTTATTTGGGATCAATTTTTTGAACGCTTATAAAATTTCATCGAAGAATTCCAATCTAATCATTAAGCTGTCTTTTTTCTAAATTTTTGTTGTTTTGAGAATTGGATCTTCTATTTTCAGTTTTCTTGTTAGCGTTGAAACTTTTAACTTCAATTCGCAATTCACGGCTACTAAAGAAAGCTCCAAAATTAAAGGTTTCGGCGCTGAAAACCGCTATTCCTACAAGAATTCAGCCAATATACTTCAACAAAAATGGTTGGAATCTAAACTAAAAACAAAAAAGTATTAACTATAATTAGTGACAGATTGCGTAGAAAGTTAATATTTGTCTGCTATTCGAGTCGTTAACAGTTCGCATCCGGGCAAGGGAATTAATTTTTGTGATACTTGCGGTGAATGCGGTTAAAAAAAATTACGGTTCAACAATCGACCGCTTTTACCAGAATTACAGCTGAATGATTCCAGTGCTTCACGTTAAAAAGACATTTGTTTTTGACAAATTGAAACGACAGTATACAGCTTAGTGTAACCATAAAACGCGCCTAGAAAAAAACAGCATCAAAAGTGTAAAATGGTGCTTACGAATAACTTTGGCTTTTTCGATACAAAACATCAATTTAGAAAGGTTTAAGCTTTATCATGTTCCAATCCTTTTTACTACAGCCCAAGAGAGAAACGAAACGAAAACAAAACTAACGCTATTAATGTTTGATTTAAAAAACACAATTAAATTAACTCTTCTGAATTCTCAAAATCAGAGCAAAGCTTTCAAGAACGCCGATACTGCATTATACTTTTGTAATCTTGTCCCATGCTCAGCAGAACCTTTTTGTGAAATACACAGATTGATCACTTTTTCAACCAGATAAGATCAGCTGATTTGTTCTAAACTTACCTTAAAAAAATTTTGTTATCTCGTTTTCGCCAAATTTTTAATTATCAAGATTCATAAAATTTTCCTGGAAGATCAGTATAGCTTTTTGCCTTCGCCCGTTAACACGGTCCCATTTCTGTAAGATCAAAAGCGCCCACTGTTTGATCAACAAATTGACACAAGACACAAACATGTACACGTACAATATTTACACGATGAGTGCCAAAGGAAAGCAAAAAATTTGCAATAAAATTCAGCTCTATAAGAGTCTTTAAAGGGACTAAAAGTTGAAAGATCGGCCCCAACATTTCCGATGCTGTTTGTTTTTTGGAACACATTTTCATTCTGTGATAAGAGTGAAATCTACTCCGCCACGCTTTCATTGTATTTTTTTCCATTTGAACAATTGTTCGTCCAAAAAGTTTGTTCAACTAAACACTTTGCGTTCACCAAAACATCTTCTGAGATTGGTTGGAAGTCGTTCACAGCATAGATGGCCTTGTTGCAGAATCCCATTAGCCTTTTCATGCATATATAAAATGTGCCACTGGTAGATATTATTTTCAAGTTCTTATCTCCTGTGTGAGATGCTTCGAGGCACCATTTCTATTCCATTTGTCCATTTAAGGTTAAAATCGTTCAGCGTAAAAACACAATTTGTTCCGCTATAGATCTTTACTGTCTTTGGTTTCCACTATTGACAGAAAGTCGCATCATTGCGTTGAAAACTTATGAGTTTATAACTTACAAACTCTTGAGAAGGGCTGTGAAAAAAAAACATGTCAAGAGGCAGCAGCACCATTTCTAGTTGGTCATCCAACAGTCGGAAATAACGGAACAAGTTAATCCGAGCAAACTGGTTAAAATCAGCTGGAGCTTTAAAGTGTGGCTCATCTGACGAGCCAGGCATTTTTGGTTTTTGGTCAACTTGTTTTTTAGCACTCCTGGTTCTTTTTCTTTCTATTGACCTTATAGCAGTCAGAAGTTCATAACTTTAAAATCCAATATGAATTAATTTTTTGTTGTGTAATCCTGATTTACTTTTTTCCTTCGCAAGCAATATCTGATTAGGTGGCCGTTATGAAAGAAACAACTCACTGCTGTTACTTTCCGATGTAATAAGATTGTGTGCTGGGTTCGTAGTTGTGATTGCTTTTGTTCGAATTGCCTATGGCTCAATTTAATCTCTTTTCAAGGCTTTCATTTTCTGATGATTTTTTTTTTCAAAAATTAATCATCATTTGTTGCAGAATTTTTTAAATGCTCTGATCCGACATTCAATATTCTCAAATATTCTCATTCGAAAGTTTGTTTTTTTAAGCGATGGTAAAGAAAAACAACGAACTGTTATAATATTATTCTGACGGTAAAATGAGTGTTCAATTTTTTCGGCTATTCATCAAAAGGTTTTTGAGCAAATTGTTTCCACTCATTTTTTCATTGCCCAATTATATAGTCTAAACGTGGCTCTTGACTGATCACACCACTGTCCAAAAATTGGAAAAAAAAAATTAGCAAGCTTTTTTTAACCGTTTTCTCCATTAACTTCACTGCCATCAGTGCAGCATGTAGTTGTAGCCTAAGATTTGGTCACCACTGCACTGATTACATTCTGCAGTTAGCTAATGAAAAAAAGCTAATTTGGTTGATTTTCATGACGTTCAGAATGCCTTTGGAGTCTGTTTGAGAAATTGGTCAAACAATTTGACGAGAAAATATTTTGAGAGCACCTGTTTATCCTTGAAGTCATCTTCCTTGTTTTTGAAGGCCGAGAAACTAAAATTATTCATAGGTTAGCGCTTCATGATGTGAGTATAACTTAGCTGCATTAATCAACTTCTACGCCTATTTTACTTGCGTTTGAACAATTCTTTGGCCGGATTGACATTAAGATTTTGTATGTTATTAGCTTTTCAGCTGTACAAAACAACCAAATAGTTAAATTTGTTATGAAGGCTAAATTAACTAAATTGGAGTGTTTTATACTATACCAGTAATTCGCCGACAACAAATTTTCAAAAACAATTTTTACTCATTAGTCAATGAAAACTTGGGAAAAACTTTAAAACAATGTTGTGTTCTTGTTTTTAGCTAAATTTGTGTAACCTCCTTTTACTGATCGAGTGCATTTGAATTTTTTCACTATTGTGTTCTTTTGCTTTTCACGGAGAGACAACTATCAGAGCACATTTTTTGGAAAAGGTAGACTAAGTTCTCTTTGTTTCGTAGACACAACTTCTTTATCAAATTAGATAGCGTTAAGGCATTTCCAATAAAGCATAGCTGATTGAAAATTATTTTTAAACAAATAGTTGCTTATCATCGAAAGAACACACCCAATTCTTAATTATTATTTTCAAACGTTTCCCAGTATACTAGAAGTTTCGATTGTATGAAGTTCTAGCAAACATTTTCCGTCAATAAGTTTTGTTGAAGAAATTCGTACATCTCTAAACAAAAAGCAGAAATCACAGCGTAGCACATGTCAGTAAAAAATTTTTTCTAAAACTTCCTAAAATCAGGCCTCAGTCAAATCCTACGAATTTTGTTGTACGCTACCCAATATTTCATGAGTTGTTAACCAATTTGAAAGATCTGCCATGATTTGGTTCCTTTCCAGCTTTCTGGAAAAAAGGAAGGATAAAGTTGGTAACATAAAAACTAAATTGATCAAGTTGCCTAAAAATTGGCCAAAAATTCGTGTCATTTTTTATTTTGTTTTTTTTTGTTTTTGTTTCAATTTTTTCAATCTCTGGAAGATTTTTGTGTTTGAAAGATGGCCCAATTGTTCTAAAAAATCCCGAAAAAATTGGCAAATTCTGAAAGGAGCAAAACAGAAACTAAATAAAAATAGTTTTATCAAAAAATACTAATTAGTTATTAGGCAAAATTGACATAAAACTCTGCTAAAATTTGCTCATTTCTCAAATTATTCGGATTCGACAGGAAAGCAACGTAATGGCTTCAATGGAACGTCACCAAAAAGATCTATTTTGTTTTAAATCACCCGAAAAACTCTATTTATGACAATTTTAATCAGAAATAGGAGCGAATTGATCTGAAAGAGAGTTTTGTATCGATACAACTCATTTTCGTTTGGGATGCCCTTAAAAAGCGTCAAAAATTATCTGTACAAAAAAGTTGGCCTGGCTTTCAGTTTTTTTCTCATTTTTTTTCAATTTTGGAACCATTTCTCAGGCAATCCCCACCGATATTATCGGGTTTAACTTGTTGACCATAATGAAATACGTTGTATTTTAAAGATTCTAGATAATTGTAACTTCGTCTGAATACACTTCTTTTCTCAATTTTGTCAGGAAAAGAGAAGACAAAAATAATGCAAAAAGTTGAGTTTTCGACAATAATTGAAGACCTTTTTCAGAAAAACGGTACTCGACTTCACCAAAGTCTTCCTAGTTTTCTATCAGTTTGCAAAAAAAAAGCAGAGGGGATCAAACAAAATTTCTTTACGGAACTTAGCGTTAGAAAAATCACTGTTCTGCTTAGACAAACTTTTGTGAAAATCCTACGTCAGTCAATACTTCTCTTTGGTAACTTCGCTATAGAGTTTTTTCCGCAAATACGAGCCCAGCAAATCATTTCATTGAAATAAATGGTAGTGTCATTTTACAAAGCCGAACCAAATAGATTTGATGGAGTAAGTAAGCGCTTCAAAATAGGAGGGCATGCTTTGTAGGAGGGCCTCGTTTGCTCTCAAACAATAGCTTAACTTAAATTCCTCTCATTATTTTGTCGTCACTGATCAACTGGCAGTGCAGCCACCGGCAACAGTTCAGTATCTTAATCACAGAGAAGAGTACAGCTTATTACAATTTTCGAAAACGAAGCAAAAAATTGAATTAAATTTGCCCTAACAAAAAACCGCTTTAGATTCATTAAACTGGCATATAACAACCTTGCTGGGCTTTTAAATGCTGGTTTTACTAAACTGAAAAAATGCTGGCAGTAGAAATGCAAAGAAAATTGAAAAGTTTTAAATTTACCGAAGGTGGGATCATCAGGAAGATCAATCGTCTAAATTAAACTTCTTTTCAGTCGGAAAGAATTTGCAAAACTCCTCAGATTGTTCAGGCGTAAAAAAAGCTGATCCCATATTCTTTCATTTAGCAATTTATTGTCTGAAAATTATCTTTTTGAAAAACCAAAGGGCTTATTCATATTCGACTAATTGGACTAAAGTCCGAATTGATCTCAAATACTGGAGAGCTGTTGACTTCTGAGGTAACCGGATCTAGCATAGTAAGACGTTTAAAATGGATGCCTTAAAAATTGTTTCACTAAATTTTGAGAAGAGTTAATATTAACACAGTTAAGAACTGTAAATCAGAAAGCTATTTGAATTCGTATTCCGAGTAAAACAACATATTCGCAACAACCTACTAGCAACAACGTATAAGCTTTACAAAGTTCGGAGTGACAAACGAGACTTAGACGGCAAGGTTTTTTCATGCACTTTTATTGGTTTTTTGTCTGATGTCATTGACGTCAAAAGCGGTTCGTATTCAGTCAGCAATTGTTCAGATAACCCGAATATATCAAGCCGAGAACCAGCTTTATTGGTACATATCGTTGTTAAATTTACTTAAAATTAGGTTAAGCGAACTATATTAGAACAGATTTTACGCGTGTTGAAACTTCTCGTGCGGCTAAAATTGTTCAATTCTTGGACGCAGTAACAATCGTCAAACGAATTCGATTGGAAGTAAAGTTACTCAACCATCGTCGTATGATTGAGAGTCAAGTAGAGATATTTTAACATTAGTCGCACGATGGCAACCTTTATTTCGGAACTGCGCTTATTTATTTAGTAACATCCTCCGGCCCAGAAGATGATGTTGGGAAAACTGGAACTCGACGTACGTAAGACGGCGGTGCGTGCGACGCTATCAGTTCCATAACGGAGTTCCACAACCCGAGCGGTTGGGTAGTAACCCCTAGGGTTGGTTTCCTCAACAATCCAAACCGGGTCATCGGTATTAATATGTTGTTCCGCAGGCGTCTGGCACTTAGAGCGTAGATTCAGTTTCGGTACGTACTCTGTGATCCAAAGAGACCATATCGCGTTTGCGGACGACTGTGCACGTGCGTAATGTTTACGATGGTCAAAATCATTATTGCCGACAAGAGACGGGATAAAGTATACTCCTAAAGGAAAGTGATTGGACATTAAGGCATTAAAATTGCACGGCTCAGCGCTTACGGGTGTTAAAAGACGCGAATTGAGAGCATACTCCACGAGACAAAAGGTAGTATGCAGCACCTCGTCAGTGAGGTGACGCGTGCCAAGAATAGTATACAAAACGCACTCAAAGCTTCGCACCATCCTTTCCCAGATACCGCCCCGATGTGGTGCGCGGGGTGAATTGAATCTCCACTTTATAACTTTGGGAGCGAGCTCAGCTGCAATATTGACAATGTTCCACTTTTCGACACTTTCTCGGAGTTCTTTCTCCGCTCCAATAAATTTAGTGCCATTGTCTGACCAAATCATGGCAGGTTTACCCCTACATGACTCCCGTAACACAAGAAACCGCTCAACTCCCGTAACACAAGAACTGGTGTCCATGCATGTAACTATCTCAACATGGACAGCGCGAGTAGTAAGACAGATGAAGATGAATCTCCCACCTTTTCTCAGTAGTACGGCGGACAGTAACATGGAACGGCCCAAAGAAGTCAACGCCAGTGTTCGTGAAGGGAGGAGACTGGCATGCAAGTCTCTCCTTCGGTAAGTCAGACATGATTGGTTGCAGTGTTACAGCATGGAATTCTCGGTATCTCAGGCAGTGTGGTTTGAGGGAACGCAAAGATGATCTCAGTTTCAGTACTGTACAATGTTCCTAAACAATTCATCTTAGGTATCCAACGCCTTGATGATAATGCTTCACGTGGTTGTCTTCAAGTAACAGTTTTAAAAAAGGATCACTTGCATCTAAGATGATTGAGTACTTTACGATGAACCCAACCTTCATTAACCGCTTGCTGAGGAACGGATTACCCCATTTGAACTAAGGATCGGTGAATGTGAAGCGATTTGGCTGCTCCGTTCAACAGAATTATTTTCAATAAGATCTTTCCTAAAGACTCCCTCCAAAAGACTCTCCTTGCACCAAGTACTGTAGATGACGTTCGGCTTCGTCAAGCTCAGTAGGGTCAGTAATGCTACCATCGATGTTACGGAATCAGGCATGTTTCAGCAAAAATCGGAGCACGAACGCGGCAATGCGCAAGTACTTTTGATAAGAATTAAAATTATCAAATACTAATAGCAAGGGAACAAGGGTTGTCCATTTTTTCACTCATGTTGCGAGAGATACAGTGTCTTCAATAGTGACTGCTTGGTTGACGCCGAGCATGATGTTATTAATGACGGCTTTTTTCGGTACACATGGGAAACTTGAATTAGGTAAGAAATGTGGACCTTTGACCCAGCAGATTAGTTGCAAAATTTTAGCGGCCATTCCACGCGTGCCAGCGTCAGCGGGATTATCTTTAGTTGCGACGTGCTTCCATTGGTCAACGCTGGTAAACTCCAAAATTTCGCAAACACGATTTGCAACAAAAATTGGTCGCTTTTCATTAGAGTTAATCCAGTGGAGAACGTTCGTGCTGTCTGTCCACAAGAATACTTGGTTAACAGTTACAATAAGTGCCCGAACAATTTTTTTCTTCAGCCGAGCGGCAAGTAGAGCTGCTTGCAACTCCAGTTTTTGGGATAGTCATTATTTTCATTGGCGCCACGCGCGCTTTCCCCAATACAAATGCAAGCTCTGTTTTCACCTCGATCGTAGGAGTTGTTACTCGGGCTCGAAGGAATGCGACGGCACTAAAAATATCCTGGGAAAGGTCACCTAACGTATTTAATTCTACATTATCAAAGGGTCCAGTAAAAGAAACTTCGACGAATTTTGATATTTTCAAGCTTTGTTAAGTCCGCACTCCAAACAAAAAATCTTTGAACCTTGTCTTGCGGGAGCTCATCATCACAATGTCCTGTGACACGCCAGATGTCTTTTAAGAGCAGTCAAGCAGCATCAGTAAACGGTGCGACAAGACCAATAGGGTCAAAGACTTTCGAGACACGACTTAGGACCGAGCGCTGCGTGAATGACTTTGTGATAGCGCAGCTTGTACCTTATCCCAAGCTTATGCAATAAATCCTCCTGACATGAAACAAAAAACCTTGGGCACAGAATAATAGCCATCAATTCGGTCAGCTAGATTTGGCACATTGCTTACGAACTTTGTAAGCTTGGACCCATCAAAACGGAGAAGATGCACTAATTCATTTGATCTATTGATGGCTTTCTCAGGAGACTCCACTGAGTCAAGGTAATCGTCCATGTAGAAGTTTTCAAGGACAACTTTTGCAGCTTTGGGGTAAAACTTGGCATTGTCTCTCGCAGTGCGTTCTAATGAATAGTTGGCGCAGATTGGCGAGTCTTCAGCCACGAAAATACGGCGCGTCTATTGATACACTGCAACGTCAGTTGTGGGGTCTTCCCGCCACAGAAAGAGAACTGATGGTTGATCTGATGGTAATACATCCTGTAGAAACATTCCCTCGATGTCGGCAGAGACGGCATATGGCTGTTGTCGGCAGCGGAGAAGTATATAAATAAGGTTTTGGAGCAGATCAAGACCATTGACCAAGGACCTATTTAACGAGTCACCGTGAAATTTTGCTGCCCCATTGAGCACCTTACGCACCTTGCCAGTTTCTCCGGGTTTAAAACCGGATGGTGTGGTAGGTACTTTTCTTTATCAGACCAGTTGTCAAACTTGTGAGAGTCTGGGACCTCAATTACATACCCCATATTTAGATCTTCCTTTTTGGTATAAATATACGTTTTCTAAATTCTTCATCCCTGGCCAATCGTTTTTCCAGCGATTTTAATTGCACAAGGGAGGAGAAGTAATTATCTGGGAGCTTGGTGTTGTCTCCAGCCCACAGAATTCCGAAATCTTATCTCAGGCCACTGTGTGTGGTGGTAATCTCAAGGATTTTGTGAGCCCTTGCGTCTGCTGCAGATCGTGGGTCAACCTGCTTGCTTGCCCCTAAGGATTTAGTGTCGTACCATGACTTTACTTGACTTGCTCACTCAATGTAATGTTCGATATTCACTTTAAAGCACGTTGAGGTTGAGCTCTATGTTAACAGACAGCCAACCTACGGGTAAGCGTACGGCAACGAGTTAACGCTTCTCATCGACAGAGAAGTGTTCTAACGGGCGGATGGCATGACAGACATCTTGTCCGAGTATCATCTCAATGTCTTTATAGGCATATGTCACGGGATCAAGGACGGCTACGTGCGGGTAAGTCTTCTGTAGAACATGTACATTATTTATATTCGAGCCGACGTTCAGATTTTCTTTAACGAAAGGGTTGATGGTAAATGGTTCGATATCCTGTTGTTGTCTTGGTTTCACAGTAACTTCAACAAACCTAGTATCAACTACTTCTTCGGTATTAATACCCTTGACAGTTAACTTTAGTGCTTTATCGTGCAAACCGAACCTATTTGCGAGATTATTGGCCACGTTACTACAGGCGGTATCACAAAAAACTAACGCCTTGGTATCTAGACCGGACGAATTGACCAACTGCATATCAGTCACCTGAAGGAGCGCCTTAACGTCAGTAACTGATGACAGCGTTGTGGTCCTATTAGACGGCTGTTGGCTAGTAGTTGCTTTACTTTGACCTTTGTTGCCAGAAGACTGGATAGTATTGGGATTTGTGGACTGTTTTGCTGGGAAAACCCTATCTGCTCCATGCAATAGTATGTTATGCATACTATTACACCCTTCTGCTTGGCACTTTCTTCGTTAAGGGCACTGTCGGAATGTGTGCTTGTCCCAGAAGCACGAAAAGCAAAGTTTGTTATCCGCCACCGACTAAACTCTCTGCGTCGGAGTCTTTTTCTTGAAAACTCGACACTTCCATGGCCGATGGTTACCTTGGCATACAATGCAGCAAGAGTACATGTTTGTGGAGGAAGAGGGCATTTGCATTTTGTTTCCTTTTGTTGTTAATTTGATGTAAACTTTTTTGAGGCTGTTATGGTCTTGTTTACTGAAATGCTGTTCTCTTCAGGTTTTACCTTGGTTGCACTTTGTTTCATAAGATCATGGGCCTCGACTTTTTTTTAAAAAAAAAACGTTAAAGTCAAGCAGGGTTTTCTTACCCCGTGCTTCCTAACCATAAGAGCAACCACGACACTTTCTTGTTTGGTGGTAACTTCTGTACCGCATGGTTAAATAGGGAAGCGCTCATCAAGTCGGCAACATATGATGGTGACTTGAAAGCCCCAAGGAGGCTGGATATTGCTGAAGAAACCTTAATGATGTTATCACTATTGTGCATTTTAAGAGGCGGGAAATTGCTTTGTGTATCCAAGTGTGCACTTATGACAGCCTGTGGCTCGCCAAATTTACGTTCTCAATTCCTTGGTGCATCCTTGTACATTAAACCACAGTAAGCAAACTCGGTTATTGCAATCTATGCTTTTTGTGTGACGAGTGTTTTAAGGTAGCTCAATTTAACGTCATCTGTGAGCAACTGCGAGTCAATCGCGCTTTGTAATTGACCAAACCACTCAAGCCACTGTAATTGGTTGCCATTAAACTGTACAAGATTCCACTCGTGCAAAGGGTCATTTTTCTTGCTTGTTATTGCATCAGCCAATTCCCTAATTAGTTAAGCATTGTCTGCTATTGAAGGGGCGGGTGCAGCAGACAACTGCTGACCACACCAACTTAACGGCGTGGGTCCAACATAAGGATATGTTGGCTGAAAAACCGGAGTGGCTGGACCAGGTATAATCTTACTAGAAGTGGCGATCGAGTTGTCTTGTTGTGTGACGGATATTGATTGCATATCAATCAAAACGGGTGAATTTTGATATATTTGTAGTGGAAAAATAGTGTTCGAGGGTGCCATATGTGCTTTTATATTTGGAGGTACACTATTCACGGCTGACTACTGAAAAGTCTTGGTTGACTATTGACGGTCTGTGCTGTGGAAAACGCCAATGACTCATATTTGGCACAAAGTGTTGCCTAAGAGTGATATTGGGCATATTTGGGACTTGAGCAGCAACGGAACGTACGACTTTCTGTATTCGGTTATTATTCTGAAAAGTGTTGTGAACAGAAGGCGCGTGGTGGTTTAACCAAAGGGGCGTGCAGTATGGGGGCAGTGAGTTTAAGTCAAATACTGGGTTTGGGGTGGGAAGGTCATTAGATATGTGGGTTCAAATTGTGCTGTTGGGTGTTCGGACTTGGCTGGGCGCTTGGGAGCGAGGGAACATTCATTTTGGGGGCTGGATTACTTGTTTTTGGAAAAGGAGTAAGAGTGGCGTTTGGGGCTTGGGGAACAAAATTAATTTGTTGTCGGGAGCATATACGCTGGGCCAAACTGTTCTCAGAAGGACTTGATGTTTCAGGTCCCGTGGATTGTGAAATTTGAAGTTGTGCGTGTAGAAAAAACGGGGACAAATTGTTTTGATTTATTTGCTGCCCGAACGGCTGTGGTAAAACGGGCTGCTGAAGGGGCAGTGAAGAAGCCCCTGGGGCGTGTACAGAAAACAAATGACTATCTGCGGTTCCTTGGTTAATTATGCTCGAAGACGACATGCCTTGTTGGCCTGTTTGATTCATTTGCGCCCATAGGTGCGCATGGTACAACGCCTGTGTGTTAGCAGCAGCCAAAATATTTTCAGGAGAGGTATAATAGGGGTCGAGTTACTGCAGAGTCTCATTGCTCAAAAGTTAATTGCCTCGACAATTTTGGAATAGAGGCCCTCGAAAATTCAGTTTTGTGATCTTCCACTGTTTCACCGTTGTTGTGTCTAGGACATTCTGAAGGGTCTTTCGTAACCTCTGGTTCACCAGTTTTCTCCTCATTGTTAAAACTTGGTGTTGATCCAGTCCTGGACAGCCTTTTCACTTCTCAGTACGCTCCTAGCACTTGCAGTTGTTTCAGAGCGGCTACCTTTAGAAACGGCATCCAGCAATTCAAACTCTTGAAGAGTTTCCTCTCCCAACCGTTTCCTTTTTTTCCTCTAGTTCATCTAACTCCATTTGCTTTATATGTTTAGCGAGGCGAATGGCTGCCTCATGCTGTTTTTCAATTTCCTCGCGCTTTATTTTAGCAATTACGTAATCATGTTTACGCTCACTAGATGTTTTTGACGAGGCCATCGGTGAGGAAACTCTAGAACGAATTGAAGCCCTCGGTTCCTGAAAATCACTCACTTTATCCTCAGCAGAGTTGATGTAGTTTTGTGATGAAGTGAGGATGTTGTCATTCTTAGTCGTCATTGTTTCCAAATAAGACTCTAAAGAAGGAACAAGTGCACTAGGAACCTCCGTTTTGCCAGCAAACGCAATCAGGTCCTCATTATTGTCTACTGCGAGACATTTTTTGTCTACTGCAAGACAACAGTCATAAAACTTTCGTTGCATTTGCAATTGGGCGTTCAGCTTTCACTCGCCTACTTCGACTATTTATACAATGAGGTATATCTTCATGTATAGCATGCAATTCATATTCCCGCTTTGACCTGGAAACTTGCAGATTTTTCTCTTTTTAATCAAGACTATTGGACATTGCGTTATTATTTCAAAAAATTAGCAAAACTACCACTGCACAGGGTTATCTATCATAAGCACACCCCAAACGAACCAAATCCACGCAAAACAAACCCAAAGCAAAAGACACCAAAAAACCAAGGCATACTGTAGACAATCTGTAAAGCAAACCGCCCAGAGAGCAGAAAAGATCGTTCAGCACACCCTGCCCGACAAAAACAGAAGTTGAGCGCTGAACCGTATAATCTCAACGCGGCGGGAGACGAAGAACTAACGGAAAGTCGAGCGAGCAACGCGCGACGAATTGCAAACGTGACGGACGAGAAGTCGAGCGAGCAACGCGCGACGCAACGGAAACGGGACGAACGGGAAATAATGGGCGGGAAACGATTGAGGAGATGGGGAAGGACTATGCTAGCAGAACCCAACAACTAACTCAACAAAACAAACTAGCCGTAACTCCAGAATAAATTTATGTCATATCCTAGGCAGAAGAAGAGAAGCTACTGCAAGACAAGCTAGCATAATTCATTATAGGGATTTTTTTATCAACAATTTAAGTTACGGTAATACATTAGTATACTAAAAGAATGAAAAGGTTAAGACAATTACTAGCCGTAAATCAAGAATAAAGTTAGGTCACATCCCAGCAAAACCCAATCCAAATCAACCAATCAGCATACTAACAATATTAACCAAGCTGCAAAAGTGTATTTGAGGACTATGACTGTTGGAGATGTCAAGAAACAATTCAGCCGTTGCTCGAGAATAAACTTATGTCACAGCCTAGACGGCAAAAGATCAAACCATGCAGCAGTCATAGTTACACACAAACATACAGCTTCAAAACAATATAATACAACAGGGGGCTAATAAAATAGTAAAGTTGATTAAGTCAAAAGGCAATCAAGCGGTAACTCGTGAATTAACTTAGGTCACACCCCAGAAAACGACAAGTCCAAAACATCAAACCAAAATACTAGCATATTGCAACAACAACAAAACAGACATCGTCACATATGACAACATACTACATCGAAGGAAAAATTAAACGGAGAAATACGACGTTGAAGGCAGAAAAAACGAAACAATCGGATACAATCAAAAAACGAAGCATTGGGAGAGTGACGTTATTGAAGAATAAACGGAACACGGAGATTTGAAAAGTTACATGACGAAATACACGCAGATGGTATGATAGTAAATCAAGCGACAAGAACAACATATGGCAATGCAATTTTTTTGTAGGCCGGAGGTTGTAATTATTTTTTACAATTTTTTGTGTGTATTGAGCTTCACTCAATTAACGAACGTTCTTGTTGGATAATTTGATATTTTTCAAATTTGTCAAATTTTTTGCTTCTGTCCAATTTTTCTCTATTTTGGCTCAATTTTTGCAATTTTTTTGGTAACGCAACGGTAATCCACTAAACTGGACAACTTTATGCTCGAAAATACGATCTATCATTATTCGGTTATAAATTTCTAATTTTTTTGAATTGCCTCAAAATTGACCCAAAAAATGAACAATTTAGCGTAAAGTTCTCTCAATTTTCTCTACATCAGAGGTTATTTTTTTATTAATAAACCAACTATATCAGTTTTTTCGAATTTTTGGTAAATCTAACAAAAATTTTCAAAATCGATGTTTTTCCGCCTCAAAATTATGTTTGCGTAACCATATGGCCCAATACCATAATATTCTACAAAGAAATGCTTAACTTTTTCTATCGCATGCGATATCATGAAAAAGCAGTTCACGCGTAGGATTTTTTGCCGCCTAAAATATTTATCAATTTACTGCAATTTATATTGACATTCAAAAATTTTTACTTACAGTTTTTCTCTCTTCCTTTGGAATCTGTGTGAAAGAAACGCTGTCAGCAAAAGGAAAAATTTGCGCGGCACCTGCATTGTGGATGACATTCACAAATCTGTGTAGCATTTGATTGTGCTCATTGTACTGTCCCACCCACATCTGATCCAGTCCGTCGAGTAATTGCCTCACAATAGCTCTTGCAACAACCAGAATCAGTTGCTGTCTATTTTTCCCGTAGTAGAGTAGTAGAAGTTTGATGGGCAGCTTGAACATTATCCGCAACGGGCTTCGTATACGTGCAGATGATCACCAATATTACGTGCATTTTATCAAAACTTCAATCCCCACACACCGATCCACAATGACAAAATACTGAACAACTTCCAGTGTCGTGACTAGTTGCAGCAACTATGAAAAATCTTGTGACTTCCCCAATCACATGAAATATATCTGTACTACTGCAAGTCATAAAGGGATGCAAAGCATGGGAATTGGAATTACATCTAACATAATGTAGACAAAGATAACAGATCAAATTTCTTTTTGAACGAGAGGTTTGCAATTTTGAACAAGTAGATGACGATGACTGTGAGATTATGGGAAGCTTAATATGCGTATAAGGGTAGGGGAACGAATTTTAACTCAGTAAATAACAGTAGTTCGGAAAGGTATTTGAGATCGTATTCCTAGTAAAGCAACATATTTGTAACAACGTATTAGCAACAAGGTATAGGCATTAAAAAGTTCAAAGTGACCAGCGATTCTTAGACGGCAATGTTTTTGTGTGAACTTTTACTGATATTTTGTCTGATGTTATCGACGTCAAAATTGGTTCGTATTCAGTTAGCAGTCTTTTAGATAGTCTAAAATTAACAAGCCAAAAACCACCTTTATTGGTGCATCTCGTGGTTATATTTGCTTAAAATTAGGTTAAACGAACTATATTAGAACCGAATTTACGCGTATTGAAATTTTTCGTGCAGCTAAGATTGTTCATTTCATTGACGCAGTATCCATCTTCAAACGAATTCGATTAGAATTAAAGTTATCCAGCAATTCAAACTCTTGCAGAGTTTCCTCTCCCAACCGTTTCCTTTTTTCCCTCTAGTTCATCTAACTCCATTTGCTTTATATGTTTAGCGAGGCGAATGGCTGCCTCATGCTGTTTTTCAATTTCCTCGCGCTTTATTTTAGCAATTACGTAATCATGTTTACGCTCACTAGATGTTTTTGACGAGGCCATCGGTGAGGAAACTCTAGAACGAATTGAAGCCCTCGGTTCCTGAAAATCACTCACTTTATCCTCAGCAGAGTTGATGTAGTTTTGTGATGAAGTGAGGATGTTGTCATTCTTAGTCGTCATTGTTTCCAAATAAGACTCTAAAAAAGGAACAAGTGCACTAGGAACCTCCGTTTTGCCAGCAAACGCAATCAGGTCCTCATTTTTGTCTACTGCAAGACATTTTTTGTCTACTGCAAGACAACAGTCATAAAACTTTCGTTGCATTTGCAATTGGGCGTTCAGCTTTCACTCGCCTACTTCGACTATTTATACAATGAGGGATATCTTCATGTATAGCATGCAATTCATATTCCCGCTTTGACCTGGAAACTTGCAGATTTTTCTCTTTTTAATCAAGACTATTGGACATTGCGTTATTATTTCAAAAAATTAGCAAAACTACCACTGCACAGGGTTATCTATTATAAGCACACCCCAAACGAACCAAATCCACGCAAAACAAACCCAAAGCAAAAGACACCAAAAAACCAAGGCATACTGTAGACAATCTGTAAAGCAAACCGCCCAGAGAGCAGAAAAGATCGTCCAGCACACCGTGCCCGACAAAAACAGAAGTTGAGCGCTGAACCGTATAATCTCAACGCGGCGGGAGACGAAGAACTAACGGAAAGTCGAGCGAGCAACGCGCGACGAATTGCAAACGTGACAGACGAGAAGTCGAGCGAGCAACGCGCGACGCAACGGAAACGGGACGAACGGGAAATAATGGGCGGGAAACGATTGAGGAGATGGGGAAGGACTATGCTAGCAGAACCCAACAACTAACTCAACAAACTAGCCGTAACTCCAGAATAAATTTATGTCATATCCTAGGCAGAAGAAGAGAAGCTACTGCAAGACAAGCTAGCATAATGAATCATAGGGATTTTTTTATCAACAATCTAAGTAATGGTAATACATTAGTATACTAAAAGAATGAAAAGGTTAAGACAATTACTAGCCGTAAATCAAGAATAAACTTAGGTCACATCCCAGCAAAACCCAATCCAAATCAACCAATCAGCGTACTAACAATATTAACCAAGCTGCAAAAGTGTATTTGAGGACTATGACAGTTGGAGATGTCAAGAAACAATCCAGCCGTTGCTCGAGAATAAAATTATGTCACAGCCTAGACGGCAAAAGATCAAGCCATGTAGCAGTCATAGTTACACACAAACATACAGCTTCAAAACAATATAATACGACGGGGGGCTAGTAAAATAGTAAAGTTGATTAAGTCAAAAGGCAATCAAGCGGTAACTTGTGAATTAACTTAGGTCATACCCCAGAAAACGACAAGACCAAAACATCAAACCAGAATACTAGCAAACTCAGCATATTACAACAACAACAAAACAGACTTCGTCACATATGACAACATACTACATCGAACGAAAAATTAAACGGAGAAATACGACGTTGAAGGCAGAAAAAACGAAACAATCGGATACAATCAAAAAACGAAACATTGGGAGAGTGACGTTATTGAAGAATAAACGGAACACGGAGATTTGAAAAGTTACATGACGAAATACACGCAGATGGCATGATAGTAAATCAAGCGACAAGAACAACATATGGCAATGCAATTTTTTTGTAGGCCGGAGGTTGTAATTATTTTTTACAATTTTTTGTGTGTATTGAGCTTCACTCAATTAACGAACGTTCTTGTTGGATAATTTGATTTTTTGCAAATTTGTCAAAATTTTTTGCTTCTGTCCAATTTTTTTCTATTTTGGCTCAATTTTTGCATTTTTTGGAAACGGAACGGTAATCCACTAAACTGGACAACTTTATGCTCGAAAATACGTTCTATCATTATTCGGTTATAAATTTCTAATTTTTTTGAATTGCATCAAAATTGACCGAAAAAATTAAAACAATTTAGCATAAAGTTCTCTCAATTTTCTCTACATCAGAGGTTATTTTTTGATTAATAAACCAACTATATCAGTTTTTTCGAATTTTTGGTAAATCTAACAAAAATTTTCAAAATCGATGTTTTTCCGCCTCAAAATTATGTTTGCGTAAACATATGGCCCAATACCATAATATTCTACAAAGAAATGCTTAACTTTTTCTATCCCATGCGATATCATGAAAAAGCAGTTCACGCGTAGGATTTTTTTGCCGCCTAAAATATTTATCAATTTACTGCAATTTATATTGACATTCAAAAATTTTTACTTACAGTTTTTCTCTCTTCCTTTGGAATCTGTGCGAAAGAAACGCTGTCAGCAAAAGGAAAAATTTGCGCGGCACCTGTATTGTGGATGAGATTCACAAATCTGTGTAGCATTTGACTGTGCTCATTGTACTGTCCCACCCACATCTGATCCAGTCCGTCGAGTAATTGCCTCACAATAGCACACTTGCAACAACCAGAATCAATTGCTGTCTATTTTTCACGTTGTAGAGTAGTAGAAGTTTGATGGGCAGCTTGAACTTTATCCGCAACGGGCTTCGTATACGTGCAGATGATCACCAATATTACGTGCATTTTATCAAAACTTCAATCCCCACACACCGATCCACAATGACAAAATACTGAACAACTTCCAGTGTCGTGACTAGTTGCAGCAACTATGAAAAATCTTGTGACTTCCCCAATCACATGAAATATATCTGTACTACTGCAAGTTATAAAGGGATGCAATGCATGGGAATTGGAATTACATCTAATGTAATGTAGACAAAGATAACAGATCAAATTTCTTTTTGAACGAGATGTTTGCAATTTTGAACAAGTAGATGACGATGATTGTGAAATTATGGGAGGCTTAAAATGCGTATAAGGGTAGAGGAACCAATTTTAACTCAGTAAATAACAGTAGTTCGGAAAGGTATTTGAGTTCGTTTTCCGAGTAAAGCAACATATTTGTAACAACGTATTAGCAACAAGGTATAGGCATTAAAAAGTTCAAAGTGACCAGCGATTTTTAGACGGCAATGTTTTTGGATGAACTTTTACTGATGTTTTGTCTGATGTTATCGACGTCAAAATTGGTTCGTATTCAGTTAGCAGTCTTTTAGATAGTCTAAAATTAACAAGCCAAAAACCACCTTTATTGGTGCATCTCGTGGTTATATTTGCTTAAAATTAGGTTAAACGAACTATATTAGAACCGAATTTATGCGTATTGAAATTTTTCGTGCAGCTAAGATTGTTCATTTCATTGACGCAGTATCCATCTTCAAACGATTTCGATTAGAATTAAAGTTATCCGGCAATTCAAACTCTTGCAGATTTTCCTCTCCCAACCGTTTCCTTTTTTTCCCTCTAGTTCATCTAACTCCATTTGCTTTATATGTTTAGCGAGGCGAATGGCTGCCTCATTCTGTTTTTCAATTTCCTCGCGCTTCATTTTAGCAATTACGTAATCATGTTTACGCTCACTAGATGTTTTTGACGAGGCCATCGGTGAGGAAACTCTAGAACGAATTGAAGCCCTCGGTTCCTGAAAATCACTCACTTTATCCTCAGCAGAGTTGATGTAGTTTTGTGATGAAGTGAGGATGTCGTTCTTAGTCGTCATTGTTTCCAAATAAGACTCTAAAGAAGGAACAAGTGCACTAGGAACCTCCGTTTTGCCAGCAAACGCAATCAGGTCCTCATTTTTGTCTACTGCAAGACATTTTTTGTCTACTGCAAGACAACAGTCATAAAACCTTCGTTGCATTTGTAACTAGGCATTCAGCTTTCACTCGCCTACTTCGACTATTTATACAATGAGGGATATCTTCATGTATAGCATGCAATTCATATTCCCGCTTTGACCTGGAAACTTGCAGATTTTTCTCTTTTTAATCAAGACTATTGGACATTGCGTTGTTATTTCAAAAAATTAGTAAAACTACAACTGCACAGGGTTATCTATTATAAGCACACTCCAAACGAACCAAATCCACGCAAAACAAACCCAAAGCAAAAGACACCAAAAAACCAAGGCATACTGTAGACAATCTGTAAAGCAAACCGCCCAAAGAGCAGAAAAGATCGTCCAGCACACCCTGCCCGACAACAACAGAAGTTGAGCGCTGAACCGTATACGCTCAACGCCGCGGGAGACGAAGACCTAACGGAAAGTCGAGCGAGCAACGCTAGACGAAACGGAAACGTGACGGACGGGAAATAATTGGCGGGAAACGATTGAGGAGATGGGGAAGGACTATGCTAGCAGAACCCAACAACTAACTCAACAAAACAAACTAGCCGTAACTCCAGAATAAATTTATGTCATATCCTAGGCAGAAGAGAAGCTACTGCAAGACAAGCTAGCATAATGAATCATAGGGATTTTTTTATCAACAATCTAAGTAACGGTAATACATTAGTATACTAAAAGAATGAAAAGGTTAAGACAATTACTAGCCGTAAATCAAGAATAAACTTAGGTCACATCCCAGCAAAACCCAATCCAAATCAACCAATCAGCGTACTAACAATATTAACCAAGCTGCAAAAGTGTATTTGAGGACTATGACAGTTGGAGATGTCAAGAAACAATCCAGCCGTTGCTCGAGAATAAAATTATGTCACAGCCTAGACGGCAAAAGATCAAGCCATGTAGCAGTCATAGTTACACACAAACATACAGCTTCAAAACAATATAATACGACGGGGGGCTAGTAAAATAGTAAAGTTGATTACGTCAAAAGGCAATCAAGCGGTAACTTGTGAATTAACTTAGGTCACACCCCAGAAAACGACAAGACCAAAACATCAAACCAGAATACTAGCAAACTCAGCATATTACAACAACAACAAAACAGACTTCGTCACATATGACAACATACTACATCGAAGGAAAAATTAAACGGAGAAATACGACGTTGAAGGCAGAAAAAAACGAAACAATCGGACACAATCAAAAAGCGAAACATTGGGAGAGTGACGTTATTGAAGAATAAACAGAACACGGAGATTTGAAAAGTTACATGACGAAATACACGCAGATGGTATGATAGTAAATCAAGCGACAAGAACAACATATGGCAATGCAATTTTTTTGTAGGCCGGAGGTTGTAATTATTTTTTACAATTTTTTGTGTGTATTGAGCTTCACTCAATTAACGAACGTTCTTGTTGGATAATTTGATTTTTTTCAAATTTGTCAAAATTTTTTGCTTCTGTCCAATTTTTCTCTATTTTGGCTCAATTTTTGCATTTTTTGGAAACGGAACGGTAATCCACTAAACTGGACAACTTTATACTCGAACAATTTAGCATAAAGTTCTCTAAATTTTCTCTATATCAGAGATTATTTTTTGATTAATAAACCAACTATATCAATTTTTTCGAATTTTTGGTAAATCTAACAAAAATTTTCAAAATCGATGTTTTTCCGCATCAAAATTATGTTTGCGTAAGCATATGGCCCAATACCATAATATTCTACAAAGAAATGCTTAACTTTTTCTATCCCATGCGATATCATGAAAAAGCAGTTCGCGCGTAGGATTTTTTTTGCCGCCTAAAATATTTATCAATTTACTGCAATTTATATTGACATTCAAAAATTTTTACTTACAGTTTTTTCTCTCTTCCTTTGGAATCTGTGTGAAAGAAACGCTGTCAGCAAAAGGAAAAATTTGCGCGGCACCTTTATTGTGGATGAGATTCACAAATCTGTGTAGCATTTGACTGTGCTGATTGTACTGTCCCACCCACATCTGATCCAGTCCGTCGAGTAACTGCCTCACAATAGTCCTTGCAACAGCCAGAATCAGTTGCTGTCTATTTTTCCCGTAGTAGAGTAGTAGAAGTTTGATGAGCAGCTTGAACTTTATCCGCAACGGGCTTCGTATACGTACAGATGATCACCAATATTACGTGCGTTTTATCAAAACTTCAATCCCCGCACACCGATCCACAATGACAAAATACTGAACAACTTCCAGTGTCGTGACTAGTTGCAGCAACTATGAAAAATCTTGTGACTTCCCCAATCACATGAAATATATCTGTACTACTGCAAGTCATAAAGGGATGCAAAGCATGGGAATTGGAATTACATCTAACATAATGTAGACAAAGATAACAGATCAAATTTCTTTTTGAACGAGAGGTTTGCAATTTTGAACAAGTAGATGACGATGACTGTGAGATTATGGGAAGCTTAATATGCGTATAAGGGTAGGGGAACGAATTTTAACTCAGTAAATAACAGTAGTTCGGAAAGGTATTTGAGTTCGTATTCCTAGTAAAGCAACATATTTGTAACAACGTATTAGCAACAAGGTATAGGCATTAAAAAGTTCAAAGTGACCAGCGATTCTTAGACGGCAATGTTTTTGGATGAACTTTTACTGATATTTTGTCTGATGTTATCGACGTCAAAATTGGTTTGTATTCAGTTAGCAGTCTTTTAGATAGTCTAAAATTAACAAGCCAAAAACCACCTTTATTGGTGCATCTCGTGGTTAGATTTGCTTAAAATTAGGTTAAACGAACTATATTAGAACCGAATTTACGCGTATTGAAATTTTTCGTGCAGCTAACAATGTTCATTTCATTGACGCAGTATCCATCTTCAAACGAATTCGATTAGAATTAAAGTTACTCAACAATCGTCGTACGAG
>NW_027450384.1:0-1000 GCF_964194025.1 Convolutriloba macropyga | reverse complement strand
GACACTTGCTTTTGTTATACCATTTTCGTCTGATTCAAAATAATTAAAAACTCTCTCCCTGAACATAATTTTTGTCTCAGCTGTTATATTACACTTTTGAATTTTTCCTCTTTTGAGTATTCTGTGTATCTGGTGGATTTTGAACAGCTGATTGTGTGGCTGGTTGAAAATACGATAGCGTGGCGTAAACAATAGGTAATTCAATAGTATGAACAGCCGATTGTGTGGCTGACTGAAAAGCGGATTGTGTGGCTTAAACAAGTAGATAAATAAAAATTGAACACCTGACTGTGTGGCTGGTTGAAAAGCCGATAGCGTGGCTTAAACAATAGGTAATTAGTTAGTTTGAAAAGCCGATTGTGTGGCTGAACGAAAGCCGATTGGGTGGCTTAAACAATAAGTAGATAACTAGAATTTGAACAGCTGATTGTGTGGCTGGTTGAAAGTCGATAGCGTGGCCTAAACAATAGGTAATTAAATAGTTTGAAAAGCCGATTGTGTGGCTGACCGAAAAGCCGATTGGGTGGCTTAAACAATAAATAGATAAATAGTGTTTGAACAGCCGATTGTGTGGCTGGTTGAAAAGCCGAAAGAGTGGCTTAAAAAATAGGTAATTAAAAAGTTTGAACAGCCGATTGTGTGGCTGAACGAAAAGCCGATTGGGTGGCTTAAACAATAAGTAGATAACTAGAATTTCAACAGCTGATTGTGTGGCTGGTTGAAAAGCCGATAGCGTGGCTTAAACAAACTTAACTCAATAGTTTGAACAGCCGATTGTTTGGCTGCCTGAAAAGCCGATTGTGTGGCTTAAACAATAAGTAGATAAATAGTATATTATGTAAATTATATAATATATATATATATATATATATATATATAATAAAAATATTTAATATAAATATATATATAATAAATAATATATTCAATATATATATATATATATATATATATATATATGTATATATATGTGTAAGTATACATACATATATATAAAATTATA
>NW_027450383.1:0-28474 GCF_964194025.1 Convolutriloba macropyga | reverse complement strand
ACCCTAGTCCAGACCAGACGGTTATCTTGCAAGATCTTCCAAGATTCTTGCAAAAAATGGTTATCTTGCACGATCTTGCAAGAAAATGGTTATCTTGCAAGATCTTGCAAAACGATGGCTATCTTGCAAGATCATGCAAGAAGAATGGTTATCTTGCAAGATTCTTGAAAGTTCGTTCCGGTTAAGCTCTGCTATCATTGGCTGTTTTAGACGCATTATCTTTCATTTAGCGCAAACTATTAGCAAAATATAGTGGAATGAGTTTTCAGAGATCATTTGAAACAAAATTTATACGCGATATCTGTATTTTAGTACAGCCGTTGGTATTAATACTGGTTACTCTCATTTATTTACATTAATTCGTGTTTCAAATTTCTTGTTTTGTTGCTATGGAAAACAATTTACTTTCTTTTTCTAAATTGATTTAATTTTCAGTTTGAGCGGAAGAAAACAAAGTTGATGCTATTTTGGTTGTCATTATGTATCACAATGTAAAAAAAATGATGGGAAGCAATGTTTGCGTCTCATTTTGGTCTTGTTCGATCATGTTCCATTTATTTGCATATTTGCAAGATGAATGGTTATCTTGCAAGATTCTTGCAAGACAAAGGGTTATCTTGCAAGATCTTGCAAGATTTTGGAAAATAATCTTGCAAGACGATGTATCGTCTTGCAAGATTGTGCCAGAATCTTGCAAGATCTCGCAAGATAACCATTCGTTGTCGACTGGGGAATACTTACTCATTTTTTTCTGTCTATACGTCACTTTTGTTCGCCGTAAAAAACTAAAAGTAACCGTAGATGATCGTTACAAAAATTGCAAATTTTTCACTCAATTTTATGGATAAACGTGACAAATTTCTCCAAATTTGAGCGTTTAAGTCTAAAAAATCTTCCATTAAAATAAATTGCTTGAATGTATTAGATAACTACTTGACACCCTATTCAGAGACGTATATAGTTATGAATTTAATCGTCAGGTAGACTTTCCTTCACTTCGGTCTATTTGACTCTTGTTGTTTATACAGGAAATTTGATACTCTCACCCTGGATAGCAAGGACGACGTACACAAGAGTAAAAGTGAACGTCGGAAGTCAAAAACTAAAAACAAATTTTCGTGTTGGCTCCAAAATAGGCCAATAGTGAAGGTAATTTCTGATTTTGGAGAATTTTCAAAAAATTTTTAGTTACTGCCGTGCTGTCCACATACGGTTTGATTTTGAATTTTAAAACATGGTTCGTAAAGGATCCTGACTATTTCGGTGTAAGATTGCTTGATAAAAATTGCTCATTCACCTTGACACATTGACAAAACTATACGGTAAAATTCTACGACTATATATATATATATATATATATATATATATATATATATATATAATATATATATATATATATATATATATATATTTGATTGTTTTGCTGTTTTGTTTACAGAAGGATACTCAGAACTGATGGACAGGATAATACTCGTGATTCGAAGCCCGTTAAAAACTGCAATTGCCGAGTTCAACAGACGCGCAAAAAGCAAAGTCAAATCATTCTCGAGCGTCAGCTCATTTATGAACATTGCCAAAAGAGGGGACAATGGCGGATATTTCAGCAAACTCTTCATCGGGTTGTTGAAACTATTTCACAAGCATACAGCTCGATATACTAAAATGAAAACGCCAGTGCTCTATATTTCATACGAAGACATGGCAGAAAATTTATTGCCTAATTTGCTGAGAATAACCAAATTTATGAATATGGGCTCTGAGAACGAAGAAGTTCTAGAACGCTCAGTATGTACAATATTGAGTGAAAATAGGATAAAGCAGTCTTTAAAGCGAACTTACAAAGTTGACTTAACCAAAGCTGCCAGAAGTTTAATCCATAAAACGAGAGCAGTTAAAATGGTTAGGAATATCGACAAGCTTTTTAAAGTTTCTGGAAGGCATGAATTGAGAACTCAAGAGTATATATCAATGATAAAGGGCTGAGTGGAATTGAAGCTAAACATTGAAATCAAACAAAGTTCAAAATTAGTCGCTCATTTGTACAAATTTAGTTGTAAGGTTCTTTCCGTTTGTGCTCACACCCCTCTACTGGGTGTATATCTTGCAGCCCCCACTGTAATGACACGTGCTATGGAATTTTCACAAACGGAAGAGATCTAGATGTAAACATTTGTAAATTGAGGCTATTGTTTGTCAAACATGGCTGAGGATATAATTATGACTTGATTTTAACTCCTTTTTACCCCTTGCATTACCCCCCCCCCCCCCCACACACACACACACAGAGGGGAATCTCTTTCTTTCTATTCTAGCTTTATTACTAATATTACCTTGTGCGGTCGTAGTCAAACGGATACAATCTAGGAAAAAAGAGCTGCTCTGCTGTAATAATCAAGAAGTAAAGAATGCTTTTATTGAGAAGAATAGGAATATTGGTTTCTGCGTAATGGCGTTGGGGTGCTCAAGGTAAAATCCTCGTCCAAAATGATCAATGAAAATGACCATTCAGACAACTTTTGCCTATGACAATAACAAGGCGGGACAAAAATCACGTAGGATTCGGACTCTCAGCTTGTTCAAGTTTAATAAAAACCATATAACTACACGTCGCCCTATACAGACCTTAAAGTTACAACTGAATATTAATATTCCATGACTTGCTATGATTCAAACTCGTTTTTGATTTACCTACAAACTAAGGTTTCTCTCATGCCGAACAGTTGTGAGAAAATTATACCCATGGTTAAAAAATGTTACTAACGGCAGTCATTAGAACCATCCCAGACCAAGTGTCATAGACTGAATCAGTATATTCTAATAGTAAACTGGCGATTTTGTATTGAATCAGAGTGACAGAAGGGTTCTTTGCCAGCCAAGTATGTGAAGTATCCAGAAAGCATTATAGAAAAATAATCTGTTCTTGACATTTTGAGTTTTCCATAATACTCGAAACAACCACCAATTGACTATTATCAAAAGCAGTGTCAATATCAATTCAGAAGACTTTTCTGAAATACATAAACGAATGTCAGTTCTGGTGGAAAAATTGAAGTCAAAATCGTTTCTAAAGGTGGTTCTCCAAAAAGAGGTTGAAAGTCAATTAGAGCGGAACAAACTGGACGCCGTATCAAAAAATTCCTGGACGACGATTCGGCATAATTAGAATTAACTCAAATGGCTGGTTAAAAATTACATGAAAACGAGCTTCCGGTCGATGTGCTGATTTTTGGAACCAGTGAAATATCCGGGATGACATGAATAAATTTCGCCTCAAGGTTCATCAATTTTTGCCATGGAGGACACCACTAGGAGACCCTACATTGCAAACTAAAGATTGTACCGCTCAGACCCCTCTTATAAACTTGTTTGCGTGACCCCTTTTCTTTTTCCAATACTCCAGCTATTGTGGGAAGTGTCCTCGTGGAAAATTCTGAACGGTTTTCATCGTCTCCCATAAAACTTTCCTCGACACTGAATCGCATTACCTGCCGCCATCTTTGACTTGGTGACTAACCATCTTCAACACGGTTGTGCAAAACACTCAATACAGAATAATTTTGAAATAAGTGTATTAATGGCAGAAATAATTCGCATTTATTAGCGGTACAGCAAGAGCGTTTTTTGAGATCTGTGTCTGAATCGATATCTGTTGGAATTGTTCAGCGATCTGTTGACGATGGGAAGTTGCTGCATCCCAAATGGCGACAGGTGATGAAGTGTCGGTGGTTCACAGGTGCCCGAACGAGTGATGATGGAAAACGTTCAGAGTCAGCCAAGGGACCTGTCCCACCATGAAGGGTTGTTCCAGAAAAAAACCTGAATTATTAACTCGGTGCAGGGCCAGTGGAAACGAGAATAAGTAATTCAGTGTACTATTATTGCCGGATGAAGTATCTGACGATCATTCAACAAGACGGCTCGCAAACAGTCAGTGTATATGCGAATGTGCCAGGATCTTTTGATGTGAACTGCAGTACCTTGAATGTAATTTGCAGTACTTTGAATGTGTCAGGAAATTTTAAAGCAAACTGCAGTACTATAAATGTGCCAGGAGCTTGAAATGTGGATAACAGTACTTTAATGTAAATTGCAGTAACTGGAATGTGCCGGGAACGTTGAAATTGAACTGCAGTACTTTGAATATATATTGCAGTACTTTGAATGTGCCGGGAACGTTGAAATTGAACTGCAGTACTTTGAATATATATTGCAATACTTTGAATGTGCCGGGAACGTTGAAATTGAACTGCAGTACTTTGAATATATATTGCAGTACTTTGAATGTGCCGGGAACGTTGAAATTGAACTGCAGTACTTTGAATATATATTGCAGTACTTTGAATGTGCCGGGAACGTTGAAATTGAACTGCAGTACTTTGAATATATATTGCAGTACTTTGAATGTGCCGGGAACGTTGAAATTGAACTGCAGTACTTTGAATATATATTGCTATACTTTGAATGTGCCGGGAACGTTGAAATTGAACTGCAGTACTTTGAATATATATTGCAGTACTTTGAATGTGCCGGGAACGTTGAAATTGAACTGCAGTACTTTGAATATATATTGCAGTACTTTGAATGTGCCGGGAACGTTGAAATTGAACTGCAGTACTTTGAATATATATTGCAGTACTTTGAATGTGCCGGGAACGTTGAAATTGAACTGCAGTACTCTGAATATATATTGCAATACTTTGAATGTGCCGGGAACGTTGAAATTGAACTGCAGTACTTTGAATATATATTGCAGTACTTTGAATGTGCCGAGAACGTTGAAATTGAACTGCAGTACTTTGAATATATATTGCAGTACTTTGAATGTGCCGGGAACGTTGAAATTGAACTGCAGTACTTTGAATATATATTGCAGTACTTTGAATTTGCCAGGAACTTTAAAGGTGCACTGCAGTACTTTTAAGGTAAATTGCAGTACTTTGAATGTGTGGGGAACTTTGAAATTGAACTGCAGTACTTTGAATAGATATTGCAGTACTTTGAATGTGCCAGGAACTTTTAATGTGAACTGCAGTACCTTGAATGAGAACCGCAGTATTTTGAATGCGAACTGTAGTACTTTGAATGAGCCAGGAACTTTGAATGTGAACTGCAGAACTAAGTTTAAATTTTTCCAGTTCCGCTTTTTAATCATAATGTTGGCTTATACATTTTTGCAATTTCCTGTCAAATTTTTAGAATTCTCATTTGATAATTGATGGCCATATTTTTTATTCGGCTCACTTCAAAGACAGACAAAATCATCTTAGTGTACATGCGAAATGCAAAATTAAAGTGCATTTTGTTCATACTAAGTTCTGAATTCTAGTTCGAATTTTACCATGAAATGTCTATAAATGCCATGATCAGAACTCTCGCCATAGTAAAAATCTCAGTGAAACTTTTAAGATTCAGTACTGAAATATCATAGAGCTGAGGTCCCTGATTTTGACAGAACGGATTTTTTTACGTTATTGCAATTGAAGTTGACAAGAAGCTGTCGGTAAAATGCTGATAAAAATTATAGACGGTCAAAGAAACTTCGACTTGTTTCAATAAAGTTCTTTATAACGCCTCATTCAGAAGAGAAAATAAGAAGCAACGCCAAAAAATTGCAAAAATTTAACAATAACAGCCGACTTAACATTGATTGACAATATCCTATGGTATTCTGTTCAGAATTGTATTCCAATGGTTGGTTTGGGGCAAGAAATAAAAAGTTCTCAATAAAGTCTGAAGCAAGGGAAGACCTTAACCCTGCTTCAGGAATTCAGGCTCCATTGAGATATGAAAACATACCTGGGTCTACGAACTAGACTCGTTAAAGCCGTAGTGTTATTTGTCAATCTCAAAACGAAAAAGAAATGAAAAGTTGCAAAGTTTTTGTTATGAATTGGTAATCAATTTTCAATCGGCATGGAGTGTTTTGCTTGCCGTTATGTTTCGGGACATGATAAACCCCCAACGAAAGTAAAAAGATATAGAATGTTCTCAGGTCAGAGACTAGTTTGTGCAGTTGCTTTGTATTCGAGCTAGATAACGTCTAAGACTCGAACTACAGAAAACGTTAAAAGAACAATCTTTATTCAAGATAACAATACGTATTGTACGCTATATTTTTCAACATTAAGCTCTTATTCGATCGCACATAACAATCCTCGGTTCGTTCGTACACATAAAATATCTAAAGTAACACTGGCGGCAAAAAAAACTAGACAGGACCTGTTAGCCTTTTGTGAACCAATAAAGGTCAGTTCAGCTCATGTGTGACGTAATTTGGCCTTGCTTTGGACTTAAAGTTAAACCGGTTAATGCGTTTTGTTAGTCTAATAATTTTTATATCTAAGTCATCTTAGTCTAAATCCGGCTAGTTTAGCTTAAAACGGCTCTAAAACGGTTCGTTGCTCAAGGCGCATGTATTAGAATACGGATTTTGCTTCGTAGGGTTCGAAATGGTTGGGAATCGAACCACCGGTCTTTAGATTGAGATTACAGTACTATACTAACTGCGCTATGGTTATTTGTTTAGTTACGCATACAATTTATATTTAAACTCGGTTACATTTCTCGCTTACATTTCTTGCTCGTTTACTTTTGTACTCACAACATCCTCCGGCCCCGAAAGTGGTGCAGCAAAAACTGGAATTAATTTCACAACGGGTCTGACATAGTTACAGGACCTAGTCCTTATTTCGGCGGAACGGGCAAAGCCGTCATCACTAAAGCGAAGTTTTTCGATACGTCCTAGAGGAAAATGGCCCCGGGGAGATGTGTCTTCGGCGAGCCATACCAGATCTCCTGTTTTTAGCTCATCTGAGGTGGACTTTGACCATTTACTGCGGCGATTCAGAGCCGGTACGTACTCATCCAACCATCGTTTCCAAACTTAGTCGGCATATGATTGGGCCCGGACGTACCGCTTTCTGTGATAAAAGTCTTCACTTTCAACAAATGAAGGCAGCATGCTAGGACGGAACCCGAGAAGAAAGTGATTTGGAGTAATTGCGTCCATTTCTGTTCGATCACTGCTTACAGAGGTGAGCGGCCGGTTGTTGAGTGTCATTTCAACTAGACAGAATGTTGTTTGAAGCACCTCGTCAGTCAATCGGCGGTTACCGAGAACAACGTAGAATGTCCGTTTGACTCTCCTTACCATGCGTTTCCATGCATCATCAGGATGAGGGGAAGATGGAGGGTTAAAAACCACTTAATACCTTTCTGTGACATTTTGCTTGCAATCGTTCGCTGGTTTAAAGCTTCAAAACAAGCTGACAACTCTTTCTCTGCACCAGCAAAGTTTGTTCCATTGTCTGACCATAGAAATTGCGGTGTCCCTCTTCGTGCGATGAATCTTTCTATCCCCATAACACAAAAGCTGGTATCCATAGAATTTACGACTTCAATATGGAGTGCTCGAGTTGTAAGGCACGTGGAAAGGAAACCCCAGCGCTTCTCAGTTGAACGCTTGACGGCGACATAGAACGGTCCGAAGTAGTCTATCCCTGAGTTGGAAAACCAGGGTTGGGGATTACCAAAGGACAGACGCTCGACTGGTAGATCCGCCATCATTGGCTTCACTGTGTCTGCACTACGCTTCCGACATAAGATACAATTGTGCTTGATTGACCTCGAAGCGGGACGAAGCCTGATGATAGCAAAACGGCGCTGGATGAAAGCTCATGAGAATTCAACACCTTCGTGGTGGTGTTCCTGGTGTTCCTTCAAAAGAAACAATTTTACTGCAGGATGGCGGCTATCTAAATTAATGGGTTGTTTGAGGTCATAGTCCGCCTCGACTAAATGTTTCAATCGGCCGATTGATCTAATCAAGGCATTCGGGACAATGAATGGCAAAAATGGTGCATTGCGACTCTTCTTGTTAATTTGTTTACCATCAAAAAGAAGTTTTTGTTCAACTGGGAATGATTCCGACTGCATGAGAAACTGAAGCTTAGCCTCAGCTACTCGAAGTTCATCAGGATTGCAAATAATGCGGTCTGGTGTACGATATGAAGCATGTTTAGGGAGTACACGGAGGAGATAGGCTGTAATTCGAAATAGCTTGTTGAAAGAACTGTACCTATCAAAGTCAAATGTTTTTTCTTCAGGTTGCATTGTATTGACGGCAAACGTCACTTCTGGCTCAGTTACATCCTTTTGTGAATTGTACGAGGATGGTTTTGTCCGAAGGCTATCTCTAATGCTTGTGCTGGGTTGAAAACGGAAGTGAGAAGTCAACAGAAAGCTTGGCCCTGTTAACCAATTGCTTGTTCGTAAATTTTCAGCTGACATGCCTCTAGTTCCGGCGTCTGCTGGGTTGTCCGAAGTTGGCACATGGAACCATTGATCAACTGTTGTCGACTCCAGTATTTCAGAAAATCTGTTAGCAACAAAAATAGGTTGCTTATCAAAAGAACCTAGCCACTGTAGAACAGTGGTGCTATCAGTCCGCATAAAGACTCTGCTCAATGGAATTGTAAGGGCTTTAGTTATGTCAACTTTCAACCGTGTCGCCACGAGGGCGGCCTGTAATTCTAGTTTAGGAACTGTTAAACACTTCATGGGGTTAACCCTTGCTTTTCCTAGAACAAAAGCAATTTCGGTGAGTTCACTACTTCCTGATTTTACTTTGGCCCTGAGAAAGGCAACTGAACAAAAGAGATCGTGAGAGCTGTCTCCAAAAACATGAAGTTCCAACTGATCGAAAGCCCCGGAGAAGAAACTTCTGGGGATGGTTAGGTTGCATAGATTAGGCAGATCTGAACTCCAGACTTTGAACCTTTAAATCATTTCAATGGGCAGTAAGTTATCCCAGTTTTGGCCACTCAATCTCCAAATGTCCTTCGAAAACAGTCGAGCAGTAACCGTGAATGGCGCGACCAACACAATGGGGTCGAAGACTTTTGCTACTAGGCTGAGGTCTAAGCGTTGCGTGACTTTGTTGCTTTCGTCGCACTTCGTGCCTCGGCTAACGGCTAAGGTATCCTTTCGATGGTCCCACTTTAGACCAAGTACATGTGAAGAAGCTTCTTCATCACAAACTAGGATCACTTTAGGTTGGCATATTTGATCATGGTTTTCATTTTCATCAAGTAAGCTTGGTGTGTTAATTATAAATTTTGTTAGCTTGAATCCTCCTAATTTCAATAACTCAACTAAGTTTTTGGCTCTACTTAGTGCTTCGTGTGGTATTTCTAGAGAATCCAAATAGTCGTCCATATAGAACTTATCTAATACTGCTTGTGCAGCATCGGGAAACCTACGAATGTTGTCTTTTGCTGTTTTCTGAAGAGCAAAATTTGCGCAAGTTTGCGAATTCTTCGCACCGAATATTTGTCGGCTGTATTGGTATACCATCACTTCTGATGATGGATCGTCCCGCCACAAAAATCTGAGGCAGGGCTGATCGGCGAGTTGGAAGCCCACTTGAAGGAACATACATTGGATATCGGCGCAGATGGCATACTTATGCTGCCTAAAACGGATGAGAGTATGAATGAGACGCTGGAGTCGGTCAGGGCCTGTCAGTAACGATCTATTTAAGGAAGTTCCATGGAATTTTGCGGCACCGTTTAATACCCTTCTTATTTTTCTAGGTTTATTTGGATTTATTACAGTTTGGTGTGGTAAGTACCACTCACGTTTGGATTGTTGACTGGGATTTTCCTCTACTCCAAAAAAAACGTAGCCCTTCTCGACATTATCATTTATGTTCTTTGAATATTTAGACCAAAGTTCTTCGTCCTTAGAAAGCCTTTTCTCGAGGGACTTTAGCTGCACGAGCGCTGAGTAATAGTTGTTTGGTAAGTCGATGTCGTCATTAGCCCAAAGCATTCCAACTTGATATCTTTGACCATCGTGCGTCGCGGTTTTCTCTAAGATTTTGACTGCTCTGCAATCTGCTGATGACCTTGGATCAAGTTCTTTCATTGCACCGTAAGACTCCATTTCGTTCCAGGTTCTTAACTGTTCTACTAAATCTTGTTCTGGCTCAATTATAGCTTTGAAGCAGGACGAAACGAAATTAGAGCTTGAAGGCAGTGGACCACTCAGCACCCATCCTATTGGTAGACTGACGGCAACGGGGGCGCATTTTGATTCACTTTCAATCGGGCGAAAGGCGTGGAACACGTCCTGGCCTAGAATCATTTCGATATTCGAATAGCTATACCGAACGGGATCCAGAACACTCAAATACGGGTAGGTTCCTTGCAAATGGGGAACGTCCACTATATCCGAACCAATGTTTAAGTTCTCTCTAATATATGGACTAACCTGGAAACTTTCACAAGTGTTTTCTGCTAGAGGTTTTACGATGACATCTGTCACAAGTGTATCGATTGTTTGCTGAGTGTTTATCCCGCAAACCATTAATCTGAGACTTTTACCCTGAAGCTCAAGACGTTCAACTGCAGCACTCGAAATCCATGAATGACTACATGCGGGATCACATAGCGCAAAAACTTTTGTTTTTTCATCAGTGGGGCTAATTTATTCAACGTGTTTCACTTGCAGAAGACCTTTTACGTCCAATACTGAGAGAAAAGAGGACGAACTACTCTGAGTTGGTAGTTCTTTCCCACCATCAACTGTTACTGACGAGGACGACTGTGTAGATGGAGCATTGTTAGCTTTACTTCCTTTCTTAATTTTGTTTCTAGGGAAGATACGATCAGCTCCGTGTAGCAATGAATTGTGTGAACTAGTGCAACCAGAATTTTTACATTTTCCGGGTTGTGGCAATTTCTAAACTGATGTGACCCTTTCAAACAAGAGAAGCAGAGCCTATTCTCAGCGACAATTCTAGTTCTTTGTGTTGGGTTCTCGCTTGTAAATTTTGGACATCGCCACAAAGGATGGTTAGCCTTACAATGCGGTCAGGGTTCATCTTTAATGGGTCTTGGAATTTGGGTTTTCGTTTTTGCGTCAGTTATTTTTGAACTCGATGCAAAAACCTTTGATGTGGTTTTTGTTTTTGACGAGAAAAGCGGCTCTTCAGGTTTCGCTTTAAACTTGGCTGTTTTCATGCGGTCATGAGTGTCAGATTTTGTCTGCAGCCAATCATTGAAATCCAGCAACGTTGAACGGTCCCATTGGTTCCTCACAATGTGTGAGCACCAAGATTCTTTAAGATTTGGTGGCAGCTTGTCCACGGCTTGATTTACTAAAGACTAACTCTGAAGGTCGGCATCATACGATAATGAACGAAACACGCCAACCAGACTAGAAACTACCGACGCATAGGCAATAATGTTTTCGGATTTATGCATCTTTAGTGGGGGGAGGTAGTTGTTCAGCTTATCCAGATGAGCACCAACAATGACGTGTGGTTGGCCGAATTTCCTTTCCAACACTTTCATTGCGTCATTGTATAGAGCTCTGTTCGCGAACAGTTCTATGGACTTCTTCGCTTTTCTAGTTAAAAGTCTTTTTAGATAGGTCAACTTGGCAGCATCTGAGAGATTCTGGGAATCTATTGCACTTCTGAATTGTCCTATCCATTCGTGCCACAAAAGTGGGTCTCCATAGTAATTGGCAAGGTTCCATTTAGGCAGAGGATTCAGATGACTCGAAGTTATCGCGTCAGTCAAATCTTTCACATTGAATGACTGATTTGTTTGAGGTATTTGTGCTGCGGGGAGAGGCGTTAAAGCCTTTCACGGGTATATAGGCATCGTTGGTTGATGAGAAAGAGGCGTTGGAGCTGCATGTTGTTGCAAAGGTGCTGACGCTGGTTTATTTGGCAGATTTACCACGGTAGCTGATGAGAAGGGGTTTTGATGATAAAAAGTTGTACCACCACTCAAAAACGATACCACAGGTTGGCTCATATTTGAGTTTGACATTTGTTGTGCATTCACTTGGGAAACTGACTGGGCTACAGTATATAATGCTGGCATTTGCCAAAGCGTTAAACTTGGTAAGAGGTGACTTGCCATTGGATAAGAGTTTTGACGATGGTTCGGAATTGGGTTATGTCTACTCTGAACGTGTGCATTTTGATTCTGAGTGTTGAACGGGTGGCTTAAGACAACATTTGTATTGCTTGTATTAGCAACGACGTTTTGATTGTTTGTGCTCTGATTCACAACAATTGGGATGTTTGTGCTTGGACTTAGCATTATATTGTTGTTTATGTTCGCTGCTTGGGTCTGTTGTTGTTCAGAGTTATTGGCATCATTTGACGTCAGATTCAACGCTCCACCCTGGGCAGAAGTATGGTTAGGTCTAACGGCATTGTCCGATAAATTAACAGCTACTTGAATGTTCTGACTGTCTGGTTGCAGATCATCCTCAGGTTGCTGCGCGTCATTATTTCCCAAAGAAAGGAAGTACGATACCCCTCTGGGTGTTAGGACGAAGCTACTATTAGTGTTAGCCAATTGTGAATGATCGTGGAGACCTCCTAATGAAGCTTGCGGGACTTGAGTAATGTCTGTTAGGGATGGACATATCTGCACGTCATTTTGTTGCAAACTTTCAACTGGTACATGATCTCTTGATCTACCAAGGAGTGGATTGATCTCCATCTGTGGAGCACCAATTCCTGGATTAGCAGCTCTTAAATTTCGTGACTCTTCTGAAGGCAATATTTCGATCGCGGCAGGCAATGTGTTATTGGGGTTGGTATTGTTTACCCAATCAGTTACACGCTCAGCAGTATCGATATGGTTTGAAGTCATTTGCTCGTCCATTTCATCCGAGGCTTATTACCTAGGCTTTCATCCGAGGACTCCATCGCCTCCAGCTCGTTCACTTTGGCTTCAAAAAGTCTTTTTCTGTTTTCTTAGCTGATTGTGTTCAGCTCTAGTTGATGCTTTTGTTGAGCCAGCTTTAACCTATTTTCGTTTTCTCTTTCTACTTCTTCTCTCTTGAGATTTGTTATTAGGCGTTTTTGAGTTGATGCCGTCGAATTCGTCTTTCTAACTCTACTCGACGCTTTCCTCTGAGTTTTGCTGGTACTTTGGGGTTCTGTGAGTGACTCGATGTATTGGCGCGCCCTTATCACATACTTATCATGTGTTTCGCTTGCTTCCTTCAACCAGAGTTCCAGGTCCTCGGTGATTTGTGCTTTGTTAGGGTGTCAGGAGGCTAACTTTATTCACTGGTCATTTTTGCATTTTTGGATATTGCTGTAGACAAAAAGTCTTTGGCCTTGCCTACCATGGTTTCGAATCGTGTTTTTCGTGCAGCGCCTTCAATGGCTTCATCTATGCCTCTGTAAACATCGTTTACGTTTAGTTCGGCTTTGGATCTTGCTTCAATCAATTTTGTTACTTGGGCTTCCATCCTTAGAACTGTTTTAAAATTGAACTTCAATTAGACTGAACACTTATGCACTCAACAATTTTAGATTACAATGATAAATTATGGGAATACAATTAAAGGGTTAATGCTTTCTCTAAGAGATCAGGGACGTAAGCGATGTGTTACGTTTGTGAGATAATGTTTCAAGATTAACGGGAAAGGCCGACGAGCTCAATTCAACAGCACCACCACTAACCAGAAGGAATTCACTACCGAACTATAGCCTTGCACTTAAGCTAGCCAGGGCTCGAGAGCAGAATCCTCCAAGAGAGCAGCAACCCTGTTAGTGCGAGTTTTTCGACGTCGCTGGTTCAGTCTATTCGGACGCGTTTTATTAATGAGACGATTAAGGTCGAAGCTCTAGAACCATACAATTGTTATGGACCTGGTCTCACAAGAGAAAAGTGAATGCAGTTGTGTGTAGTCGTTAACAACTGCTGGGTCTCTGCTTTGCGTTTTGAAAGCAAATCTTTCGACACGTGGACTACAACGAAATCTGTTTGTTTAAGTGCTGCAAAGATATCGGGAGCTCCTTGCCGGGGGCAGTAAACTAGTGCGCTTATTTTTTTCTTAACAAGATGAAGCTCCTTAATCAACTCTTGTGCGGATAATGGGTTATGATTGTTATTGTGATGAGGCGTTAAACTATTTTTTATGGTGTCGTGCCAAATAATAACTTTGTCTGCGTGTGGGTACTCAACGCTTAACTTATACTGCACAGTTTTCCTCTGCGTGAAAGCTTTGAAGCTCAAGCCAGGCTCGGCAATGGAAGATTTTACGTGACGGGAGTACTGAGGTCCATGCAATTTGCCTGTTGTTCGACTGAGGGAGCTAGCACCAACAATAAAGTGTATTTGCTTTTATTTTCACTGGTCATAAATAGTTTTTGATGATAACTTTGATTTCGGTTAAGTGAACACTAGGAAAATTTTCGGCCTATTGAAAACTCGAAATATTTTCGGCTAATTGAACACTAGGAAATTTTTCGACAAATTGAATACTCGAAAAGTTTTCGGCTAATTGAACACTCTGAAAATTTTTGGCTAATTGAACACTAGGAAATTTTTCGGCTAAATGAACAATCGAAATTTTTTCGGCTAATTGAACACTTGAGATTTTTTTCGGCTAATTGAACACTGAAAATTTTTCGGCTAATTAAACACTCGAAAATTTTTCGGCTAATTGAACACTAGGAAAATTTTTCGGCTAATTGAACACTCAACAATTTTTCGGCTGATCGAACACTCGAAAACTTTTCGGCTAATTGCACACTAAGAAATCTTTCGGCTAATTGAACACTCGAAAAATTTTCGGCTAATTGAACACTAGGAAATTTTTCGGCTAAATGAACAATCGAAAAATTTTCGGCTAATTGAACACTGAAAATTTTTCGGCTAATTAAACACTCGAAAATTTTTCGGCTAATTGAACACTAGGAAGTTTTTTCGGCTAATTGAACACTCAAAAATTTTTCGGCTAATTGAACACTCGAAAACTTTTCGGCTAATTGAACACTAGGAAATTTTTTCGGCTATTTGAAAACTCGAAAAATTTTCGGCTAATTGAACGCTCGAAAATTTTTCGGCTAATTGAACACTCGATCATTTTTCGGCTAATTGAACACTCGAAAATTTTTCGGCTAATTGAACACTAGGATATTTTTCGGCTTATTGAACACTCGAAAATTTTTCGGCTAATTGAACACTCGAAAAATTTTCGGCTGATTGAACACTCGAAAAATTTTCGGCTAATTGAACACTCGAAAAAATTTTGGCTAATTGGACACTCGAAATTTTTCGGCTAATTGAACACTTGAGAATTTTTCGGCTAATTGAACACTCGAAAACTTTTCGGCTAATTGAACACTAGGAAATTTTTTCGGCTAATTGAAAACTCGAAAAATTTTCGGCTAATTGGACACTCGAAAATTTTTCGGCTAATTGAACACTCGAAAATTTTTCGGCTAATTGAACATTTGAGAATTTTTCGGCTAATTGAACACTCGAAAATTTTTCGGCTAATTGAACACTCGAAAAATTTTCGGCTAATTGAACACTTGAAAATTTTTTGACTAATAGAACATTCGAAATATTTTCGGCTAATTGAGCACTCAATTTATTCGGCTAATTGAGCACCCAAAGTTATTCGGCTAATTGAGCACCCAAAGTTATTCGGCTAATTGAGCACCCAAAGTTATTCGGCTAATTGAGCACTCAAAGTTGTTCGGCTAATTGAGCACGCAAAGGATTCGGCTAATTGAGCACCCAATTTTTTTCGATTACTTGTGTCTAAGTTGGGGGTCCGCCGCCAGTGTGGGTATAAGTAGCACCAGTTAGAAATAGAGTTTACTTGTTTAGAATGTTGAAGACTAAAGTTTTGTCTTACAGGTTTTCCCACACCTGCCTGCCCTAAACGACACCGTCCTAACAAATGTCCAATCCATTGTGTGCCAGAAGACCAAAAACTGTCACTGACTTAGCCCCTTTTCGCCACAACACCAATAGAAGTCACTAACCCGGGCTCTGTGCACCAGAAGTACCAATAGTAGTCACTGACCCAGCCTCTGTGCGCCAGAACTTCCAATAGTAATCACTGACCCAGCCTCTGTGACCAGAAGTACCAATAGTAGTCACTGACACAGCCTCTGTGCGTCAGAAGTTCCAACAGTCGTCACTGAACCAGCCTCTGTGCGCCAGAAGGTCCGACAGTAGTCACTGACCCAGCCTATGTGCACCAGAAGTACCAATAGTAGTCACTGACCCAGCCTCTGTGCGCCGGAACTTCCACTAGTGATCACTGACCAAGCCTCTGTGCACCAGAATTACCAATAGTAGTCACTGACCCAGCCTCTGGGCAACAGAAGTTCCAATAGTTGTCACTGAACCAGCCTCTGTGCCCCAAAAGTTCCAATAGTAGTCACTGACTGAGTCTCTCTCTCTGCGCCAGAAGTTCCAATAGTTGTCACTGAACCAGCCTCTATGTGCCAAAAGTACCAATAGTAGTCACTGACTCAGCCTCTGTGCGCTAGAAGTTCCAACAGTTGTCACTGAACCAGCCTCTGTGTGCCAAAAGTACCAAAAGTATTCACTGACCCAGCCTCTGTGCGCCAGAAGTTCCAATAGTTGTCACTGAACCAGCCTCTGTGGCCCAGAAGTTTACGTAAAGCGGACTATGTAAACCTTAACCCGATTACTTTCACTCGGTGGACCAAAATATTCGAGCTAGATAACGTTTAAGACTCGAACTACAAAAAACGGTAAAAGAACAATCTTTATTCAAGATAGCAATACGTATAGTACGCAATATTTTTCAAAATTAAGCTCTTATTTGATCGCACATAACAATCCTCGGTTCGTTCGTACACATAAGATATCTAAAGTAACACTGGCGGCAAAAAAGCTAGACAGGACCTGTTAGCCTTTTGTGAGCCAATAAAGGTCAATTCAGCTCATGTGTGACGTAATTTGGCCTTGCTTTGGACTTAAAGTTAAACCATTCAATGCGTTTTGTTAGTCTAATAAGTTTATATCTAAGTCATCTTAGTCTAAATCCGGCTAAATTAGCTTAAAACGGCTCTCAAACGGTTCCTTGCTCAAGGCACATGTATTAGTATACGGATTTTGCTTCGTAAGGTTCGACATGGTTGGGGCTCGAACCACCGGTCTTTAGATTGAGTGTACAGTACTATACTAACTGCGCAATGGTTACTTGTTTATTTACGCATACAATTTAAATTTAAACTCGGTTACATTTCTCGCTTACATTTCTTGCTCGCTTACATTTGTACTCACAACACTTTGTGAGGAGAGAAACCAAGTCGGAGATTAGGCGCAAAAGTTACATGCGCCGTAGACTGCAATTCATTCAGAGACAAAGCAGCCAAATAAAGCGATTAAAGATTCCGGTCCAATGCTACCCAAATCGCGCTTGTCTTTGGGGATATTCTCATGTAAAAGTCAAACATCCGCCTTCTCAACTTAAGAGTAACGGAAACAGACCTTAAACAGTGAATCGACTAAATTGTTCGAGAGAGAAAGAACGCTCTACGTCAAAAAGCTTTTGATAAGTCATGCTTCCATGTCATGCTTCCATGTTGCACCTCTGAAAATTTAAACAAAAGAATGAGGATTTTTTTGCGAGTAGAACAAAATACAACAAGCGATGGAATTAAAATCAACAGTATATTGTCCAGAGTAAAAAAGTAACTTTTTTATTTTGACAGTATATTTTTGCTGGCTGGTATTTAAGCACTTTTTAATCATTAATTTGATGCTTAAAGGTTTCATCATATCAATACCCAATGCGGTCGAGGATTAAGGGGATGCCTTCTTTTCACATTTAAATTACTAAATTACAATTTTTGATTGGTCCAAGCACTTTACTACCTGAAAAGCATCTACTATTTAAGTAAAGAGTCGTGTGAAAGCTTGTGAACAATTTGGCGCCATCTCACCGAGCATTAGAAATATCTAATAGTCGATTGCAAAGACACTATTATAAAAAATAAGAAATCGTCATCGACAACCACTGTTAAAATCATTAATTTTTTGCGAGGCTCTTCATGGCGTGTGCTCTTCTTCCTAGACCCATACTACTCACAACTGAAAAACGCTGTATAAGTGCTGGGATTTGCTATTCTATTACCTTCAGCAAATTTGAACCTTTCTCGCAGAGATTTGGGGTAAATTTACACACTAAATAAAGTTGAGGTAAAGTTTCTTAACGATGTTAAGGTACACCGTTGATAAGGTAAATTAGAGGTAACTTTTACCTTAACTTTACCTTGGCTTCAGTTGAGGCAAAAAAACTCCCTTAACTTTGTTAAGGTAAAAATATATTTTTTAAATGTATCTTTATAACGTTCTTCAGTACATAATTGTATATATTCAATAAAATTAGCAAAATGTTCACTCTTGCTGAACAAAAACAACGCCTCAAATACTCTTCTCCGAGTCGCAAAAATAGATGATTTATACGAACTCCGACGCGTATCTTGAAAGAGGTTGCAGTATTCTTGCAAATCACGCTTATCTTGCAAGAACCTTACAAGATCCTGCAAGATAGGTGTCAAAAAGTGTTAAACAAAAAAGTGCACTGTTAAAGAATGATTAACTTTAATCATTAAGATCATATTCTCTTATAAGTTCAGCCCACTCACAGAAAATCTCGGCTCAAAACAAAAAGCACAATATTAATTTTACAGTCGATAACGTATTTGAAATTGTTGTTTCAAGAAAAAGTATTGAAAGATCGTTTTATTGGTTCATTCTCTCCACAATAAATGTGAATAGGTTGGTAGGCATTACAAAAGGTTCAAAAAAGCCTCCGCTGCTTTGCAGTTTTTGGTGTATGATGTTTTATAGCTTTTTTTCTCTTGAAATAAGTCGTTTCACTGACTCCAGTTACATTGGGCTCAAAAGCCATAACGAACAATTAGCAGTATCAAGTTAAGTTGGTCCATACGCCTGAGCGACGGAGAAAAGTTGGTCCTACATTTTGTGTAGCAAAAACAACGTTTTTTCTGGCACTAAAGGCTATAAAGTAACGTAACAACTTTAGTTTATAGTTGGAAACTTCAGCGTAACATTTGATTCATTTGGCAACGTGGTGCAATTGTAAAAAAAGACTCGGGAGTAGCAAACACATTTTTGAAAATTGTCATGCATGGAACAAACTGAAAAGTAGGGCGGGTTGTCACTAACTTTAAAGAATGCTTGAGGACAATCGGATTTTTCTCGTGCTGAGCCGACACTTCTTAGTAATCAGACTAAGATCATTTATGACACCATACAAATCATAGAATTTATCTCAGTATGATCTGAATAAGATTTCCAATTTTCATATATGGTTTCTATGATTTTTAGGAAATCACAAATGATCGTTGTATAAAAACAAAGAAACCATAAACAATGACATTCGGTAAAACGCCGAATAAGCACATATGATTTTCCTATGAGTACTAAGAAATCATATATGGTCTTACTATGATTTTTAAGAAATCATATATAATCTTAGTATGATTTTTAAGAAATGTGATGAAAGTGTCCAGGTTTTTTCGTGATACCTCTTAACATCTCGAACTGCAGGAACTGTCCGCACAGCAGCAGGCGAATTGTCCTTTGCAGCCCAAGAAAAAAAACAGAGGATCTGATAGATTAAAAAACAAAGGTTCCGGATAAGCCAGAACCTAAAGAAAACAAAACAAAATTTAGCACCATAACAACAAAATGCAGCAACATAACTTATAAAGACAAGGAAGTCATACAACAAAATGGGACAAGTCCCTATAATGGTCACCTAAGAAAAAACCGATTTTTTTCTATTTGAAAAATCAATTTTTTTGCCAGAATATTAACAAAAATTGCAGCCAGGAGCTTCAAATGGAACGATGATTTTACTGGAAGTAAGAGTTATACTGCATAGGACAAGAAAAGTAGTCTATAGATAAGCAGAAAAAAATCAGTTTTTCAAACGGAAATTTGCAACGTTCGAGAATAACGAATTTTAAAAATGAAATTTTATATCGGGCTAAGAAGTTGTCCAAATCAGAGCAAACATGGCACGGGTTATACCCGGTGAAATTAGATTGTAAGACGAAAGAAGTTTTTGCAACAGCTCGACTAGGGAAAAATTAAGTTTCCATACAGAAAATTTCGATTTTCGAAAATATTGAGTTTTCAAGGTAAGTATTTTTTATCAAGCCAAGCAGTTGTCCAAATCAAACGAAACTTGGCACAGGGTATACCCTTTGTATGTACAGTGTAAAACAAAATATTTTTCGCAATAGCTCGCCTAGGGAAAAAGTTACGTTTTCATACAAGAAATTTGCGATTTTCAAAAATAACGAATTTTGAAAGTAACTATTTTTAATAGACCAAGGAGTTCTCCAAATCATACGAAACTTGACACGGGGTATACCCTGTGTATGTAGATTGTGAGACGATAGAATTTTTTGCAATAGCTTGCCTCGGAGAAAAGTTGGCTATTCATACAAAAGTTTGCGATTTTCGAAAATAACGAATTTTCAAAGTAATTATTTCTTTATCAGACCAATGAGTTGTTCAAACCAAACAGAATTTGGCACGGAAAAAACACGGTGGTGTATGTACAGTGTAAAAAGCACCTCCAGCAAAGAAACCAATGTGGAAGCAAAGAGACGACGAGCACGAAATATCTTAATAAAAGAATCGCTTTTAAAAAAAGGTGGAATGTATGTATGAGCGCTCACCTGCTTACTTTTCAGGTTTTTCATAGAGTTTCAGGTTTTTCATTTCAGAAGACAAATCATCTTCAATGTTTGCCAGGAATTACGCTGTTCGCAAGCATTTTGGAAACGGCTGTTATGAAGTGTTACTGTCTAATCACTATCGTGTGTTGTTTGACGTGTCTGAAGTTTCTACGGAAATAAGGAAACGAAATAAGCTTTAAAGAGTTCCTTGTTTGTACTTAACTTTCAAATTTCTTTTTAAACGGGACCTCAGTGGCGACAATTGGGGAGATTTTCAAAAACTCATTCTAACTGTGGAATACAACGTTTCGGCACCGCCGAAAAAAGGAGAAGCAACCGCCATTCAGACTCGTTTAGCAAATTTGAGCAATGCGGAGACATGAGCAAAAATCACCGCCAAAACTGAAATGTTGCTTACAAGTCTCTGGATAATACTGAGAAAACATCGAATCAGCAATTGCAAAGTCATTGATTATGAATTGAAACATTTTGAAAACATCTAGAGATTTGAAAACATTTTGTATGGTCCACATTCTGGTACCATTTGCCAAATAACGCATATTTTTGTGAGTGGCTTTGAGAAATTAGATATTGACAGTGTTCTTTTGTTTGTATGCTTTGTTTTTGAAGAAGAAATGAAGTTTTGAAAGAAAATTATTTCTTCAAATCATTTTAGTAGTGTTAGAGCATGATATGAAGCGCAAAACATATCAAATCAACATTACTCATCTTCACAAATTCTTTTTCACCAAAAAGCAATGAGCAATACAAATGCAAAATTAGCCAAACAATATTGAGTATGGTTTTATGAATTGGCTGGATTCTTAGCAGTTCATATACAGTTTGAGTATTACCCGCAGAGGAAACAAGTCTATTGTGCAAATGTTTATTTGCAGTTAGATTTTGTCTGAAGGGATCCGCAAAAACATAATATCCAATTTCGACTTACGAGTGTTCAACGTGTCCAGTGCTACGAAGACGCCCACAAACTTGAACTCTTTACAACCTTGAACGAGGTTGTTCACTTCGTTTTTATCCATCAGCTTGTCAGAATATGATTTTTTGAAGTTTTCGGGCAGAATCGATAAAAAATAGTGCTCGCCTTTTCACCAATTATGAAAGTTTCGATATTACTGGGCAAAGCGGCTGAAAACATGAGTTCATTTGAAATTAAACAATTAGTAAGTTCAGGGTGAATAAAATCTTGAGACACCTGCTGAGTACTGGTGAAATCAAACACCATAATAAAATGGTTAGGGTATTCAGACAACATATTTCATGTCCATTTTCAATATAGGCTTAATCCGACATTGTGTTGAAGTACAAGAGTTTTATGTCAGTTGTATTGGGGCTGCCAGCAACGGGGAATCAATTTCGGTAAATACAAATTCGCTCCAAATTAAATTTACGAAAGTGAAAAGGATTGCGTTGTTTGCTTCCTAAGAAAGCTTCATTTGTGTTAAGACAGATGACAAGACGTCGAATAGGCTCTCCGCAAGTACATCGTCCTGTTTCCAACTTTGCATACCAGTGGAATCCAGAAATGTTTTAGTCACAGTTTCCAAGTAAGGATGGGACGCTGGACTTTATAGTCAAGTTTTTTCAATGGCAGAAACGATGTTGTTCAATGTCATTTTTCTCACATTCAAACAAGCTTCTATAATTTTTTATATGATTTTCGAGCATCGTCAGAATATATAATAAAATCATCTATTGATCGTCGAAAGGAAATTCGCAGAATGACTCTACTCAAACAGTGTTGATCGAATGTACAAAAACTTACTGCCACTTTCCCTTAGAAGTACATTCAGCAGATTGTCTAACCAAAGCTTTTTGTCTGTTAACTTCAGCTATTGCTATTGCTTCAGTATTATCTTTGTACCAATAATCTTGGCAAGCCAACCAAGCAGCCTTTGCATCTTTGTTGCGAGAAAACTCTGTTTCAAAAACACTTTTGTGAGCATAATTAGAGAAGCATAATTTGCATTTGAAAGTTTTAATGCATTGGCTGATACTGCACAGTCAGAAAAGAGTGAATGTAAAACATAATTACAGATTTAAGGTGCGTTTGTTTTGGTTACGTCTACTGCAGCTCTAGCATCATATTTTAGATCAGCTTCAGAAGCCTAAACTGTCTGGCATTTGAATTCTAGGAAATTTTTTTGCAGACCAATAAAATTATTTCTGTCTCCTGCAACCTCAAACTCAAGCACGGGTCCATTAGGACTGTAAACCGGCCCTGCTTTTTGACAAAAGCTCCCATCAAAAATTGCAGGAAGCGCTTGTTTTTCAAATAAATCCAAGGAATTATGTGTCGCCTCTGTTGATAACATATTACCGATCATCTCTAACTTTGGCAAAGAAATCCAAACGACTTCCTTTTGGCTGTCTGTGTTTTGAAATGACCACTTTTCTTCTTTTGCTACTTTTTCTCGTTTTGAACCTGAACGTTTATAGCGTGTTTTTCAGCGCTTGCTTCGGCGAGTTTTTTTACTGACAACGATTATTAACTCTGGTACGCTATGTAACAGAATTTCTTCTCCAACACGTTTTGCTGCTGTTAAAATAGATCTTCTTGGAAAAGTCAGAGCGATTCTTCCAATACCCCCTTGCTAAAGCTCCAAAGCAGCTACCTCTTTGCCTATAAAGTGCCGAAATATAAGGCAGTGCAGATGCTTGTTTGGTGTAGTATGATTCCATTGCTTTTACTTACCAAATTTGTTGAACTGTAACGTCAGATTGACTTCACTGGTCCTTGAAAAAGGAAAAATTGACCTGTTTCGGTGCGTAGTTCTATAGACATTGACTGCATTGAATTTGAAAGAAATTTTTTGTGTTCCAAATTCCAAACAACTATTCTGTGTGTTAGTTCAAGCTCATAGACGCTACCGTTTTTCAACCATTGTTTTATTCAATAACGGCTCTTAAAAAAGGTGCTTTTGCATAGAATTAATGCATAGAAACGTAATTCCTTCGTATTTTCCAAAGGTAAAATTTCAAATTTACCGAAACTTTTAATATCTCTGAATGAAAATGTTTGTAAACCAAAATGGTAACTGCCAACTGTGGCACTTTGTCAAAAGTTCCTGGCTCCAGAGCTATTCCCTTGTTGATCTTCTAAGCCAATGAAACCGTAAGAAGTTAGGATCCAATTTGTGATGTGTTCTGTTTTAGTTGGAAAGATAATTTCACTTAAAGCTAATCTCCAGTCTCCCGACAGCTGTATTTCATCCTGAATGAAGCCAATGTGTTTTGATCGAAAATCACCATCAAAATGGAGGAAATTACATGTACCGTAAATTAATCTTCAAAACGCTTACTTGCCATTTAGCAGAGGAGCTACCCGTACTAATTGAAATTCGGGTCGATAGAATTTACTCCAATTAATTTCCTTATCGATATCGATAATGGAATACGATGGAGGGTTCAATGTTGGCACAGAAAAAATTTCAAAAATCTCTTCTGCAGATGACTGTTTGTAGCCCTTTCCAAACGACTCCTCTTTTTTCAGTACTCGAACATGATCACCAACAAAAAATTTTGGTTTTCGAGAAAATGTTGAATTCGAAATCAACGATACAAGTAGCGGTACGTCTCTTTTTGTTACTTTGTTTGGTGCGAGTTTGATTGTTCAATTAACTCTAGATTTGATATTTTTAACAAATGAATCCAGTTTTTCTAGATATTAATATGTCCACATTTCTTCTAAGTATCTGTATATTATATTCTTGAAGGAACGTAAAATTATTTCAGCCAAAGCAGACTTTTTCTCACTGAACATACTGTACAAATAAATTAAATAAATGAAACTCCGTGCCAACGTCAACCCGAACTTTTTTAGGTGGCTTATGTTTGATCATCTTTTTGAATGCCTCTGCGGTTTCTGTAGCATATTTTGTTTTCGGTGGCTCAACACAGAGATATCAACAATTGCTAGATCTAGGGACCAGATCTCATTCAGATCGTTAACAATTACTTTAAGCTTTGGTAATCTGAGTCGACGTGAACGATATTTGGCCAAGGATCGTTTCATTTCCAAATACTTTTTACTTTTTTGATTGAAATTTTTCCGTTACCAAATGACGCAGTTCCTTCTTATTAGAGGTTGTCAGGTTTCAAAAGGAAGTCCCCTCTTTTGTACTCGTGTCTTCGTCTGAATTCTTTTTGCTCTCGTCGACTTTTGGTTCTGCTTTTTTTCCCTTTGTCTAAGATCTTCCTTTTGGTTGTTTTTGTTTTTGTTGTTGCTGCTGCTGTTTTTTTTGTTTTTCAGTGCGTTTCTCTTCTTCTTAGCCGTAAAACTTATCGAGAACTTTTTTGGCATGAGTTTTCTAAACTAAGTGGGCTGCTATATTAAGTTCACTCAATATTTTGGAATGCTTTTGCACGTCATTTTTTTGGTAGATTGTTGTAAATTGTACCAGAAATATGCCATCTTCACTCTGTGAGGTTCATCTTCAATATAGAGATTATTATTCTCTTCAATAATGAAGACACTATCGGAATCCAATTTTTTTTTCTGGATAATTGCAGCTTTTTCTGTTTTTTTTCTCATCCACTAATTTTAGTTCTAGCGTTTATGTCAAACGCTGAATCCTTCCGTTTTTTCACTATGGGCTCGATTTGGAGGAAATTACTCTCAGACAGCTCATGCATTTGCATTAGCATACATAATTTTTTCTCTCACATCTGTCAAGTTAGTTATAACCGCTTTGGAGGAACGTAGATAAAAAATGTTGGAACTGGTTGTACAATATTTGAACAATAACGCAAGGAGTCTGAAGTTTTTGGATCCAAGTTGATGAGTAAGTGTCAAGAGGGTGATTTTGTTGGCTAGATCGTAGCTTTTTTTGGTAAACTTGTATTGTTTAACAGTTTGCCAATATAGGTGATCTGGTGTATGTCTCGAGGTGATTTGAACATGATGCGGGTTGTGTTGAGATGAATTCTTCTTGAACGTTTACCGTGTTGGAATAAGTTATTCTTAACGCAAATGACGCTAATATTTCTATGACGTCCAGCAGTTGCAAATATAGAAAAATCTTTGTCATTGTTCCTCACAAGAATTGTCAAAAACTAGCTGTGAAATGAATTTAAATCCGGAAAACTTTGTGAAAATTATGTCCAAGTTACGCTCTAAAGAGCTGAATTTTGGTTGCTCTTTTTGACAGAGATAATAATGCTTTTAAATTTTGGGTAAAATGTGTTTCTGAGTAACAATTGGAACATGAGCGCTGATTTACTACAGCATAACGGCCCACAAACAGCCATGAATATTCTATCGCTGGTCGAAAATATCTTTTTCAAAGCTTTGGATCAGAAAACGCGTAGCCAACTGTGCATGAAAGCAATGAAAACCAAGAAGTCACAATCATGATGAGAAAACAAAAGTGTGATCTAAGAAATCCCATTTAGAAGCAGTATAATTACAATTTGATTAAACTACACAAATTCCGATCGTGGTAGTCTAGAATTAGAAAGTGTCCATGACCGTCGCTAATTTTTTAATTCCATCAAAAACTAAGTCATTCAAACCAACGCACCAACGAAGTCTATCTCATCTTCTTTATGACTCATTTGAAAATAAATTTTTGTGTTAGCTCATTATTTTGTTAGTAACGCTTTCAACCATAAAACAATTATTTGTAGTATATCTAAAGTCTTTGTCTTCGCTATTGTAAGTCACCTTGTAGTTCGCTTGCCTGCCATAATCCTTTCCGTAGTAGACAATTGACTCCTCGTTTCCTTTGCTGACTATCTGTTTGATTTCATCAGATAGACTTTCGTTGTCCAGGGTCACTTGAACCGTTGCTGGCGACTTGAGAATAGGTAAAGGGGTTAGTTTCAGTCTTTTCTTTATCTATTGTAAGATCATGGTACATTTGAAAATATTCCAGCAGTGAAAGATAGTCCCTTAGCGTCTCCACCTCGTAATGTTGCAAAGAAATTGCTGTTTACTCAGAAGGGATTGCCCGCGTGATTTTATTTTATTTTCTTTTATCAATTATTAAGTGAGCTGCTGGTCATTCGTTATGCAACTGCATAATGTCAAACTTGTCCATGAATTCACTTGAAGAACTTAAGGAGCTACCTTTTCCACTCGACGGCTCATTGGTGGGCAGTGTTAGCCAATAGAAATACAACTGTACTTTTCTTTTAGCACAATATTTTTTTCTTTTGTTTCTCGGGTAAATTGAAAGATTGCAATGCACAGGTAAAGTGTTTAGACGGATGAAAAATTTCTTCAGCATTCCGGCAAGAAAGGGTGTCCAAATCTACAACTTCGAGATTTTGATTTCTGTTTTCCTTTTGCGTAGAACTTTCAGGATGTAAAAGGAAGTATAATTGCTAAAAAGGTTTGGGATAAAAACCAGTAAGGATAACTGCCAGTGCTCCAGGATAAACCGTGTAAGAATCTACTCACCCACTGAAAAGATTTCTTTTCAATAGCGGAAATTGAAATGTATGGCACTGGTGGTAGGAATAAGAATGTTCAAGAAAAGTTATTTGAGCAAACCGATAACTTTTTAATGATAAAACCGGTCTTTTTGTGACGAAAACCTTCAAAATATACGACAACAACTTTGGAATTCAACATTCCAGCAAATTAAACAAATTCCATTTACGCTTTTTCACAGACAAGCAAAAGTTAGACCAGTCACATGACCAATATAGGCATTTGTGATTGGACAAGGCAAAACATATGAATATCCAAGGCCTTTCTATCTTTTTTCTGCAATAAACACTAAAGCGTCATGAACTATTGCATGTAATTGAAGTAACCTATAAGACCTAAGGTATATGTCTAACGAGGATTTTTCTGTACCTATTAACCCACCCTATGGTCTTAGCTTGAGAACAGTTTCCAAGTTAACGTCTTGGTCCAAATAAGGACATGCTGCCAAAAAAATACACAAACTGTTCACTATATTCCGGATAGTCAATTTTTATTTCTTCATAAATTTCATGAATGTTCTTCAAATCTATGATCGAATTGGTTGACATGCTGATTCTCAAACGGAAAAATAAATAAATGAACAAAAGTTGATTTTTTGTATGAAAAAATTCAAGTTAACAAATTGACTTTTTTATTGAACATTTTTCTATCTCTTAATGTAGAGACCTTATCTGAGAAAATTTTCAAGTCAACAAAAATCTTTTTCGAGTGCTGTTCATTTCATTTCAGACAATTTCAAGACTTCAAAACATTTGAGAAATTTTTTCTCAAAATATTGAAATTTTTGTATGTTTCGACCCGCATACTGCATAATTGAAAAAAAGTCAACAAAAAAATCACTTTTAGTGCACAATCCGTTATAGACTATTTTAGGACTTCAAACAATTTTAAATTTTTTATTGCAGAAATTTTTTTTTAAAATTTTGAAATCTTTCCAACTTTGAGGCCTTATAGGAAAATTTTTTAGCTCTATAGAACAGCAGGTTTTGCCGCTGAGCAAATGACGAGCTGCTCTGGGTTGCCTCAAAGCCAGCAAACCAGCGACCGGTAGCTGGTAAATATTTGGAGGGAGGGGGGTCCAGACAGCCCCAACCCAACCGTAAAGAACTTTTCCACCAAAAAACTGACTTTCTCCTTGTGAAATCAAGTTTTTTGTTTAAGTTTCACCAGTCAACGTAGCACAAAAAACGTCTCTCAGAGTGGTGAGAATTAAACAAAGAACTTGATATCACAAGAGAAAATCAGTTTTCCAGCGGCAACGTTCTTCGCAGGGGGGTTCAAACCCCTCCACCCTCCAGTCATATAGCAGAGAAGCATACTACTTATGTGTATAAATTTATGAATGTATATATATTTATATATATATATATATATATATTATATATATATATATGAATATATAGGTATATATATATATATATATATATATATATATATATAATATATATAATAATATATATAATATATATATATATATATATATATAT
>NW_027450382.1:0-16748 GCF_964194025.1 Convolutriloba macropyga | reverse complement strand
CTACACTGTTCCAAGACCAGAGGCTTTTCACCTTGGGGACCTGATGCGGTAATCGGTACGATTCACTCTCCTGACATCTGCTAAGCCAAACTTTTATGTGCCACCAGGAACAATTGGGACACAGCAAATGCTGCTGTGCTCTTGCACGCTTCGAGCCTTATCTCTGATTGAATCAATTCCAAGGACTCTACAACGTGTTATAAAGAAAAGATAACTCTTCCCCAAGGTCCCAATGACAAAGTTCGACCTCAATGACGTTGCCGTCTCAATGCCAGGAGAGTAAGTTCGGGAATTTTAACCCGATGCTCTTTCGAGACTCAGCAGTTTTCAAGAAACCACTATTCAAGACTTTGGCATTAGCCTGTCTTTTAGAATCGACTAACTCATGTGCAAACGCTGTTCACATGAAAGCCTTTCCCGCTTCAGTCCTCAAAGTTCTCATTTGAGTACTTGCTACTTCCACCAAGATCTGCTCCATTGATCGCTTCGCGCATACACTTGCGTGCATACTTTAGCGCAATCAATGTGTCCTCCTACACATGAATATCATTTTTGAGCTGGTGAGGCTCTTTTTCTCTAATCTAACTTGCGTTAGATATTGATATTCATGGTTGGGTATAGGCCACGAGCTCTAGTGCCATCCATTTTCAGGGCTGATTGATTCGGCAGGTGAGTTGTTACACACTCCTTAGCGGATTTCAACTTCCATGACCACCGTCCTGCTGTCAGTATCAATCAACACCTTTTGTGGTGACTCATGAGCAAGTAGTTAGGCGCCTTAACCCAACTTTTGGTTCATCCCACATCGCCGGTTCTGCTTACCAAAAGCGGCCCACAAAAAGCTTGCATTCATAGTCCAAGTGCAATTAAGTCACAAGGACATCTCACCGATTTATAGTTTGAGAATAGGTGAAGGAAAAATTTTCCCCCATTCCTCTAATCATTCGCTTTAACCGATGAAATTGCTTTGCGAAGATTTTTCAATCTTGCTCAAGCTTTTGCTATCCTGAGGGAAACTTCGGAGGAAACCAGCTACTAGATGGTTCGATTAGTCTTTCGCCCCTATGCTCAGGTCAGACGATCGATTTGCACGTCAGAACCGCTTCGGGCTTCCACCATGGTTTCCCGTGGCTTCGCCCTGCCCAAGCATAGATCACCATCTTTCGGGTCGTGTGCTACTTGCTCTGGATCAGTCATGCAATAAGAGCAAAACCGTCCGTGGTTGCGGGACACCGAATCGGCGCCCTCACCACACAAAGTAGTGCAATTCATAAAAATTACACTGTTCACTTTCATTTCGCGTGTGCGCTTTCAATGAGCGACAACACTTGCAAGCAACTCACACTCCTTGGTCCGTGTTTCAAGACGGGCTGTAGAGAGCATTGAATAGGAAGTTGAGGTCAGACAGGCAATCAAGATCAATTTATCTCATTTTGTTTAGAATCAACAAGAAGAATTCCGAGGAAAACTTCTGCTCGATTCATTAACAAGATTTGCCAAAAGACGACAACTACACTACTCGGTAGCCGAGAATATAATATCAAGGCATTGAGTATGGTAACGCTCACTCCAGTTCCCCTTCAACAGTTTCACGTACTTTTCACTCTCTCTTCAGAGTGCTTTTCAACTTTCCCTCACGGTACTTGTTTACTATCGGTCTCGCTTTATAATTAGCTTTTGGAGAGACATATCTCCAGCTTCGAGTTGCACTTTCAAACAACTCTACTCATAGGAATGAGCCATTATGACTGGTATCGAAAATGACCTTTACAGGATTTTCACCTTCTTTGATGCTACTTTCCAGTAGACATCAGGACAAATTCACCAGTCTAGCATCAAACCATACCGGACACCGAGAAATGTTGCCATTTCTCTTCCCGATGAGCTTTTCCCTGTTCATTCGCCATTACTAAGGGATTCTCAGTTGATTTCTTTTCCTCCCCTTACTGATATGCTTAAGTTAAGGGGGTTCTCTCGCCCAATTCAGGTTATGTAGTTGATTGTCTCTTAATTGGTTCACTGACCAATATGAGACAGAAACCGATTCAGCAGTTTTGTTCGCTACTACTATCAAACACAGGTCGAAGTTTCCATTCAGTCATTAATTCCAACTTTCAAATGTTGTTGTTTCAGCTTTCGCTTACTAGAAGCAACATAATACTCGCTGCAATACAGACCTCGGGAAACCCTCACCGTGAATAAGGTTCACTCACATATTTCACTACATTTTGCGTGGGATTGGAGATGAGGCTACTCGTTCTTGCTCAGTACTAGGCTGAAAATTAACGAAACTTCGTTACAAACGTTCACATGTTGATGTTTCCGCTTTCGCGTACTCGAAACAACATAATACTAGTCTTTGTAATTTAGTTTCATAATTTCAACTGTTCTCATGCAGAATTTTTGCTCATTCTTATCCCAAATTTTGACCTGGCTACTAGTTACACTCCTTGTACTTATTGCAAAATGACCACAAATTTCAACAGCTTTCACATGTTGCTGTTTCGGCTTTCGCTTACTACAGTCAACATAATACTCGTTGCAAAATAAGTGCTCGGCATCTGCAATTTTCCAAAGACGAAGTTTCGCCAGTTCAATTTTCGCTCGCCAATTATGGCTACTAATTCACACGGTACTGAGCTCAACAACATTAAATTTGTTCAGCAAGACTTTCACATGTTGATGTTTTGGCTTTCGCCTACTAGAAGCAACATAATACTCGTCTTGTTAGCTCATTCAATGAGAATAGCTTTTCCCGTTGAGAATTTTTGCCTTCAATTGGCGTTGTAGTGAGTTTGGCTACTCAGATCACCAAATACTTGTGACAATTCGAACCAGAAATGTTTTCAATTTTCACATGCTGATGTTTCGGATTCAACCTACTAGAAGCAGCATAATACTTGTATTCAACAATTTCTGTATCAAATCCCAGTTTTCTCTGGTGCATCTTTGCCAAACTATTCCAAACTGCCTGAGTCTGAATACCAATTACAGGTACTAGTAAATGCACGTTACTAAGGACTATATAGTTCTAGGTTACTGTACACAACGACGTTCACATGTTGATGTTTCAGCTGCCGCTTACTAGAAACAACATAATACTTATCGTGCATACCTTTCCATAACTTGTCCTTTTCAGATGCATTAGTTTCCCTTTGTCTTGGCTTCTACAGTCAGACTGGCTACTAGTAACAGCACAGTACTAATCACATATCGTTCTACAGTTTGCAGACAACTTTCACATGTTGATGTTTCAGCTTTCGCCTACTAGAAACAACATAATACTCGCTGTATACATTTGTAGTTCTCTATGTAACTTTCATGTGAAGAAGTTTCGCCAGTCTTTTTGACTGTCTCAAATCTGAGTCATGCTTAGGCTACTAGTTGCTTCATAGTACTTATCGCCTCGAGATCATTGAACAAAACTTGATTTTCACATGTTGCTGTTTCAGCTTCCGCTTACTAGAAACAACATAATACTAGTCTCATTAAGTTCCGTCTCTTTGCAATTTTCTTATGAAGAAAATTCGCCATCACAATGACTCCAGCAGTTCTTGATCAAGGAATGCAATCATTGATCAGAATGCTATTATTTGAATCGGTTCTGCTTTAAGTGTTCCAATTTTATTGGAAGCACCAACAATAGAACATCAATGTGTTCAATCGAGAGTTATATAACCCTGAATCGGACGCAGTCAACAGCCGAAGCCGAGACCGCCTTTTGCGTTAGAGAGGTCGGTAAACAAATCTTGCGATTCATACCGAATTAACACATATAGCTGTGCTCCTCTTCGTAAAGCGAGCCAAGTGATCCCCTGTTGAAGGATGTATTTGGACCAATCTAGTAGCATTTGGTTTCCAACAAGCTCTCCCAAGTTAGCTTACTTATTGGGCTTTTCAACCAATTCGGTTGGCTACAAGCATCATCAAAGTACTAGCCACAGTTTGATCGCAAAATTCTACGACTTTCACATGTTGATGTTTCGGCTTGCGCTTAGCCTACTATAAGCAACATAATACTAGTCATATCATAGAGCGTGATCAGCTTGTGACGTTCTCATGATGAAGTTTCACCAACAGTGTCTCACTTCGAGCTTAAATCCAGCTACTAGTAACTACACAGTACTGACTGCAACGATAACTTTTATCTATACCTTTCACATGCTGCGCTTTCGGCCAGGGCCTACTAACGTCAACATAATACTCGATATAAACTTTTGTTCATGATGCAGCTTCCCCATGCAGAAGTTTCGCCTTCAAATGCTCTCTTGGCCATATGACGTAAGAAAAGGTTACTAGTAACATCACAGTACTAGCCACAGTTTGATTGCAAAATTCTACGACTTTCACATGTTGATGTTTCGGCTTGCGCTTAGCCTACTAGAAGCAACATAATACTAGTCATATCATAGAGCGTGATCAGCTTGTGACGTTCTCATGATGAAGTTTCACCAACAGTGTCTCATTTCGAGCTTAAATCCAGCTACTAGTAACTACACAGTACTGACTGCAACGCTAACTTTTATCTATACCTTTCACATGCTGCGCTTTCGGCCAGGGCCTACTAACGTCAACATAATACTCGATATAAACTTTTGTTCATGATGCAGCTTCCCCATGCAGAAGTTTCGCCTTCAAATGCTCTCTTGGCCATATGACGTAACACAAGGTTACTAGTAACATCACAGTACTAGCCACAATTTGATCGCAAAATTCTACGACTTTCACATGTTGATGTTTCGGCTTGCGCTTAGCCTACTAGAAGCAACATAATACTAGTCATATCATGGAGCGTGATCAGCTTGTGACGTTCTCATGATGAAGTTTCACCAACAGTGTCTCATTTCGAGCTTAAATCCAGCTACTAGTAACTACACAGTACTGACTGCAACGATAACTTTTATCTATACCTTTCACATGCTGCGCTTTCGGCCAGGGCCTACTAATGTCAACATAATACTCGATATAAACTTTTGTTCATGATGCAGCTTCCCCATGCAGAAGTTTCGCCTTCAAATGCTCTCTTGGCCATATGACGTAACACAAGGTTACTAGTAACATCACAGTACTAGCCACAATTTGATCGCAAAATTCTACGACTTTCACATGTTGATGTTTCGGCTTGCGCTTAGCCTACTAGAAGCAACATAATACTAGTCATATCATAGAGCTTGATCAGCTTGTGACATTCTCATGATGAAGTTTCACCAACAGTGTCTCATTTTGAGCTTAAATCCAGCTACTAGTAACTACACAGTACTGACTGCAACAATAACTTTTATCTATACCTTTCACATGCTGCGTTTTCGGCCAAGGCCTACTAACGTCAACATAATACTCGATATAAAATTTTGATCATGATGCAGCTTTCCCATGCAGAAGTTTCGCCTTCAAATGCTCTCTTGGCCATATGACGGAACACCAGGTTACTAGTAACATCACAGTACTAGCCACAGTTTGATTGCAAAATTCTACGACTTTCACATGTTGATGTTTCGGCTTGCGCTTAGCCTACTAGAAGCAACATAATACTAGTCATATCATAGAGCGTGATCAGCTTGTGACGTTCTCATGATGAAGTTTCACCAATAGTGTTTCATTCGAATTGGTTCTGCTTTAAGCTCTCCAATTGTTTTGGATGAACCAGTTTTGCCCTTCGAAGCCACTTTTGTGAGCTTTTGTGGGTCTTTACCAAGAGGATATACCTCAAGGCCTCTTTCAATTCCTTTAAGTTCTTTCAACTCCTTTACAGTTTCTAGGTTCACATAGCTGCAAACCTTATTTCTAGTTTTAAGTCTGGCCAACTTGGGGAGAGTTGGTGCAGACCGTGACCAATTCTAGTAGGATGCCACAACAAGAATGTGATCAACTTAGCTTGTCGATGAACCTGCCCCACATTCAAACAACTCTATCGCCTTTTCCTCGTATAGTTATATGCGAGGGCCTCTCATAGAGAGCGCTGTTAGCAACCTTTTCCACATAGACGATAAAGTTGTGAGTGTTTTGCACATGGCTGTTGTCATCACCACGTGACGAGTCAACTCAGCTTGACTCTCTACACTCCGACAAGCTTTGCACATACGCCTTTAGTTCAGTATGTGTCTTTAATCTGACTCCGGTGCCTCAAGCCGGAAAAATTGTCAGATTATGATCATTATCGGTTAGTCATCCCGATGCAAGATCGTATCGTACTGTCTTTGTCTACCTCCAGATTCCGAAGAACAGGAGGAGACTCTCCCAGACCTACATATCTGGGAGAATGTTCAGAGGGCGAGAAGCTGTGGATTACTCTCCCCTAAGAACTGACTAAACTTTACCCTCGTCCAAGGTAAGTTTATTTTAGCTAGCCTTCTATGTAAAGGATCTGAGGCTAAGCTGTGTTTTTTCGAGCCTTTGGCTCGGAGCAAGTTCAGTGGGCGCCCCGAGTAGCTCAACTCTTTCCCACTGAACAGCGCAACGCTCTGTCACTCGCTGGGATTTTTGCGTGTCGGTTCTAACCACGCGACTTGTGGACCTTTTTAGGCCTTTCTCATTCACAAGTCTATAGCTGGGCTTCTATAACCCAGCTTCTGAGATCTAGATAGCTGCAGTTCTGCTAGGCTGCTTTTGCTAACTAGTCTCCCTTTAAGCAGTCCCTTGCCATGACTGCTGAACTATGTATCCACACAAGTAGTTTTTGAGCTCGATACATAATTCGAGATTGGTTGCCAAGCAATCTCTAGCGACAGAGAGTCATGCGCACTACAGACATGGCCTCTACCAGCAGCCATGCCCGAAGGAATCAATCACTGATCCTTCCGCAGGTTCCCCTACGGAAACCTTGTTACGACTTTTACTTCCTCTAGACAATTAAGCTCGATCCGCTTCATCCCGTTGCCGGAGACCGAAGTCCCAACAGTAGGAATTTGCAATTCTTGCTTAACTATCCAATCAGTAGTAGCGACGGGCGGTGTGTACAAAGGGCAGGGACGTAATCCCTATGAGTTGTTGACTCATAAGTACCAGGAATTCCTGGTTCACGTCTGCAAGTTACAACAGACGATCCCCTTGAAGCGCTGTACTTTTCTCTGATTGCCCAGTCCATTTCGGACCAAGGGCTGAGTACTCAATCTAAAAGTACACAGTGTAGCGCGCGTGCAGTCCAGAACATCTAAGGGCATCACAGACCTGTTATAGCCTCACTTCATCTGCGGTATTTAATTCCGCATAGTTCCTCTAAGAAGTGTTTGAATTCACATATAGTGAATTTCATTATTTAGATGGAGAAGATCTCGTTCGTTATCGGAATTAACCAGACAGATCACTCCACTAACTAAGAACGGCCATGCACCACCGCCCATATAATCATGAAAGATATTCAATCTGTCAATCCTTAAGATGTCTGGACCGGGTGAGTTTTCCCGTGTTGAGTCAAATTAAGCCGCAGGCTCCACTCCTGGTGGTGCCCTTCCGTCAATTCCTTTAAGTTTCGATTTTGCAACCATACTTCCCCCGGAACCAATAAACTTTGGTTTCCCGGTTAATCTCTTGCCAAGTCAAGATCGACTTTGACAAATTGTAGGTTGGTATAGTTTATGGTCAGAATTACGAGGGTATCTAATCCTCTTCAATACTCTGACTTTCGTTCTTGATTAATGAAAACATTCTTGGCAAATGCTTTCGCAGTAGTTTGTCTTGCCACGATCCAAGAATTTCACCTCTAACGTAGCAATACAAATGCCCCCGTCTGTTCCTTTCAATCATTACCGCACTCAGCCAACCGGCATCAATCGAGTAGCGGGTCATTCTCCATTATTCCATGCTTTATTATTCGATCCCAAAGGATGCTTTGAACACTCTAATTTTCTCAGGGTGAAAACACCGTTTCCACAGTTCGTCACATTTAAGTGCAAACTATTTCTTCGATGCGAAGGATGAGCGGAACGAGTCAACAGATTTAACTGAAGACCATGTTGCCGTTCTACTCAAACAGATCCAACTATGAGCTTTTTAAACGCAGCAACTATTGCATACGCTTGTAGAGGCTGGTATTACCGCGGCTGCTGGCACCAGACTTGCCCTCTACTCGTTCATCAATGGAGCTTTTAAGTCCATTCCATTCTGATTACAAACCATAAAGGTTCATATCATTATTTCTAGTCACTACCTCCTCGTGCGGAGAGTGGGTAATTTGCGTGCCTGCTGCCTTCCTTGGATGTGGTAGCCGTTTCTAAGGCTCCCTCTCCGGAATCGAACCCTGATTCCCCGTTACCCGTCACAACCATGGTAGTCCGTTACACTACCATCATAGGTTGATAGGTCAGAAATTCGGAAGTTCCGTCCCCAAGCCGAAGCTATCTGGGATCTTTCAGTTACTAGGACTCATCACGGGATGTGTCTGTACTTAGCAAATCACCCGGTGTAGTCTTGTAAAAGTCTCCGACAGTGTCGGACAATCAGCATGCATTAGCTGCAGGGTTACCGCAGTTATTCATTTAGCTTGCAAATCAACTAATAGATAGTAACTGATTTAATGAGCCATTCGCGGTTCCACTTTTTCAAGCTTCGCTTGCACATGCATGGCTTAGTCTTTCAGACAAGCATATGGCAACTGACAGGATCAATCAGTTTAATTGTACTTTGAACAATCTTTCGATTTGTTCGAATTTAGAAAGACATAGCCTTGCGGCCTCGTCAATCTTGCTTTGAGCTTTTTAAATCACGAAGAGTTTCAATGCATGCTTTGGCATGGCTACTAGTTACTACACAGTACTCTACACACTTAGAGTTACCCACGATTACACATTTCACATGCTGATGTTTCGGCTCGCGCGTACTAGAAACAGCATAATACTATGTGTACTGGTAGATAGCGCTCTGTGAGCATTTCCCATGAGCAGGTTTTGCCCTCCAAATCTCTGTTCTACTGTTACCAATACCGGCTAACAACTGTATCATACTAGGGAGAATTGACTCATGATTTAAAAACCAGATGTTCACATGTCGATGTTTCGGCTCTCGCCTACTAGAAACAACATAATACTAGTCTGTTAAAAATCTCAATCACGCCGCCTCTTCAGATACAGAAGTTTTACCTTTTATTGGTTAGAGAACAGCTTTCCAGCTGTCGACATGGTTACTAGTAACAACACCGTACTCAACACAAAAACTTTTCAACTTCACAACTTTCACATGCTGATGTTTCTGCTTTCGCATACTAGAAACAGCATAATACTTATTGTTTTGTCAAGTAATTTGTGTGTCTTTCCCATGTGAAGTTTCACCGGTCAACAATGTTTCCCTGACCAATTACGGCTACTAGTAGCTGTATAATACTAGGGAAAATGATTGAGGATTTAATATCAGATTTTCACATGTTGATGTTTCGGCTTTCGCCTACTAGAAACAACATAATACTAGTCTGCTAAGAAATCTCGCTCAAATTGCCTTTTCACATACAGAAGTTTCACCTTCTATTGGTTAGAGAACAGTTCTCAGCTGTCGACATGGTTACTAGTAACAACATCGTACTCAACACAAAAATTCTTCAACTTCACAACTTTCACATGCTGATGTTTCTGCTTTCGCGTACTAGAAACAGCATAATACTTATTGCTTTGTCAAGAAGTGTGTGTGTCTTTCCCATGCGAAAGTTTCACCGGTCAGCAATAATTGCCGTGTCCAATTAAGGTTACTCATAGCTGTATAATACTAGGGAAAATGATTGAGGATTTAATATCAGATTTTCACATGTTGATGTTTCGGCTTTCGCCTACTAGAAACAACATAATACTAGTCTGCTAATAAATCTCGCTCAAATTGCCTTTTCACATACAGAAGTTTCACCTCTTCTTGGTCACTGTACAGATGATGCTGTCTGTTCTTTATTTGGTTCTGCTTATTATAAGGAGGGGCATCACTCCTTCCTCCTTGGTTTGCATGCATTAAGCCTGCTTTGTGAAAAGCGTATCTTTCTAGCTTTTCTTCGCCTTACTCGAGTAGGACGATACAATCCAGACATTAGTCAGTCTTGGTGTAAAGTCACTGAGTATTATTCGGTTCTGCTTTATTCAGCAATATGCTGTATAATTGTTGTAATTTGCGAACTTATTTGTTCTCAGTTCCGAACTACTAGCGACGACAGATTACCAGCGGTCATGAGCCATCAAGGTAGTTCTTTGGTGCATCAAGTAGAGAGGTGCCATCAAACAACACTTCCCTAATAATGCTACACACATAGAATTTGCTACAGTGCAGCTTTTTACTTTGCAAAATTTGCGCACAAATTTTGCATAGAATAAATGTTTTATCAAGATTTTTAGATCCCCTCCCTTGAGAGAACGTTACTCCTTTAAGTGAACACCCCGCGGCGTCCTGTTGTTATTGCTTATAACCATTTCGCAAGCCGGAGGCATAATGCACTACGCAAGCCGCTACTTTGGCACAGAGGCACCTAGTTTTACACCCGGGACTTCAGGTGGCCCAGTTTTACACCCAGTACAGCGGTGCCAGTTGGTAACCCGGTGGATCCTCGGAGACCAGACATGATCATAGATCAAACCCGATGTATGCTACTCCTGAACGTATAGTATCTCCACTGTGCAATGAAATTATCGTTCGTTTCGGGCCTTCCTATACGTTCAGCAGACAATCGCTAGGAATTCACCTCGTGACCCGTGGTGACCACACTGGATTTCAAGTTTATTGATTTGGACAGACCTGTCATTTATTTTGCTTTTCAGCTTCAGTTCTGCTCGATCTAGCTTGCCTAAGGCTTGATCTCGCTTTGCTCACCCCTGTAGGAGCCTCTACTAGTACCACTCGGAGTAATGGGGAATCCACCAGACCTAATCGATGAATGCCATCAAACAACAAACATCATACCCGGCTTTCGCAGTAGTTTGTCTTGCCACGATCCAAGAATTTCACCTCTAACGTAGCAATACAAATGCCCCCGTCTGTTCCTTTCAATCATTACCGCACTCAGCCAACCGGCATCAATCGAGTAGCGGGTCATTCTCCATTATTCCATGCTTTATTATTCGATCCCAAAGGATGCTTTGAACACTCTAATTTTCTCAGGGTGAAAACACCGTTTCCACAGTTCGTCACATTTAAGTGCAAACTATTTCTTCGATGCGAAGGATGAGCGGAACGAGTCAACAGATTTAACTGAAGACCATGTTGCCGTTCTACTCAAACAGATCCAACTATGAGCTTTTTAAACGCAGCAACTATTGCATACGCTTGTAGAGGCTGGTATTACCGCGGCTGCTGGCACCAGACTTGCCCTCTACTCGTTCATCAATGGAGCTTTTAAGTCCATTCCATTCTGATTACAAACCATAAAGGTTCATATCATTATTTCTAGTCACTACCTCCTCGTGCGGAGAGTGGGTAATTTGCGTGCCTGCTGCCTTTGTTATCCCTCGTTAAATTTTCGAGGGATAACAGTAATTTCCTGAGACAAGGTAATTTTTTCCAAGTTTTTTTTCCTGAATTTGGATTACCCCTTTGGGAGAGCATTACCGGAATCCTTAAAGAAAATTACCAGTAATTTAAGGTAATTATTCCTCAGGACCATTGTTATGACCTTGTTGCGCGCGAAGCGCGCGGCGCGAAGCGCCCAGCGAGCGCGCGCTTCGCGCGCGCTTCGCGCGCCGGCGAAGCCGGCGCTTCGCGCCGGCTTCGCCGGCGAAACTTTAGTACGACCGACAAACTTAAATTTTTACTACTGATACGTCAACCCCCCGTTCCTGACAAACTTGCGCGAAGCGCCGCGGGATCGGGGTCCAGGGGCCAGATAGGGGTCTGAAACGGGGGATAACAGGGCGACTAGTGATACGGGGCCCCCAGGATAGAGCTAAAAACCCCATTTTTGAGCCGTTTTTTCAGGAAATCCTGAGGAATTGTTACTGGTAATCCAAAACTACGAACAGGTAATCGGATCCTTAGGTTAGGTAATCAAATTTCAGGAAGACGTCAAAATCGAAAAAAAAAATTACCCTAAAATTACATGAGGTAATCGATTTTTCAGGAGGACATCAAAATCGAAAAAAAATGTTACCCTAAATTTATATGAGGTAATCCATTTCTCAGGAGGACATCAAAATCGAAAAAAAATGTTACCCTAAAGTTACATGAGGTAATCGATTTCTCAGGAGGACATCAAAATCGAAAAAAAATGTTACCCTAAAGTTACAAGAGGTAATCGATTTTTCAGGAGTATATCAAAATCGAAAAAAAATATTACCTTTAAATTAAATTTTAAGGTAATCTTTGCATTAGGGTTAGCTTTCATGCCAAAGTTAAAATAGTTGGGGAAATTATCAGTTGTCGCCCCTTGATTATCTTTGTTGTGCGGTCGGGTTGCGCTCCACTCAGCCTCTCCGCGGCCGCAACCCCCCCCCTGGCGGGGGGGAGGGGGGGGGGGAGGTTGCGGCCACGGATAGACTTTCGTTACGCTATTTTGTGGGTAATTTTTTGTAGTATCTCATGAGATGTTGTTACCGGGCATTCAATAATATCAGAATAAAGCAAATTGCGGGGTAATAAAATCTCAGGAAAATCATGAGAACTTATTGCCGGCCAATTGGTAATAACCAAATTCAGAATAAAGCAAAGTGCCAGGTAATAAGTTCTCAGGAATATCCTGAGAACTTATTACCGGGCAATCGTTAATATCTCATTTTCAGAATAAAGCAAAATGCCCGGTAATAAGTTCTCAGGAATATCCTGAGAACTTATTACCGGGCAATTGGTAATATCTCAAATTCAGACCAAAGCAAAGTGCCCGGTAATAAGTTCTCAGGAATATCCTGAGAACTTATTACCGGGCAATCGGTAATATTTCAATTTCAGAATAAAGCAAAGTGCCCGGTAATAAGTTCTCAGGAATATCCTGAGAACTTATTACCGGGCAATCTTTAATATCTCAATATCAGAATAAAGCAAAATGCCCGGTAATAAGTTCTCAGGAATATCCTGAGAACTTATTACCGGGCAATCGGTAATATCTCTTTTTCAGAATAAAGCAAAGTGCCCGGTAATAAGTTCTCAGGAATATCCTGAGAACTTATTACCGGGCAATCGGTAATATCTCTATTTCAGAATAAAGCAAAGTGCCCGGTAATAAGTTCTCAGGAATATCCTGAGAACTTATTACCGGGCAATTGGTAATATCTCAAATTCAGACCAAAGCAAAGTGCCCGGTAATAAGTTCTCAGGAATATCCTGAGAACTTATTACCGGGCAATCGGTAATATTTCAATTTCAGAATAAAGCAAAGTGCCCGGTAATAAGTTCTCAGGAATATCCTGAGAACTTATTACCGGGCAATCTTTAATATCTCAATATCAGAATAAAGCAAAATGCCCGGTAATAAGTTCTCAGGAATATCCTGAGAACTTATTACCGGGCAATCGGTAATATCTCTATTTCAGAATAAAGCAAAGTGCCCGGTAATAAGTTCTCAGGAATATCCTTGAGGAAACCACGCATTGACAAAAGTGGCGCATAGGAGAGATCTTTCAATTCCTTCATTTCAATTTACCCAACAGAGAACACTTTCGCGGTCAAGAGACAGGTCTTTTGTGTGAGTAGAATTAGACCCTCGGAAGGCTTACCAACGCAAGTCACTTCCGGATAGAGAGCGGACAGTACCGTAAGTGTTCCCCGTTTTGTCCCCGCTGCACAATTCGCCGTGTCAAAGGCTAATGAAAATCAATCATTACCAATCATCCTTCGCATTGAAAGAGACTTTCACCATACCAGAGCCCGCAGGAATAATGCGCCTACTAGTCTCAATCGCCGCACACCGGTTGACTGTGTAAGTCAATCTTTTCGCCAAAGACACGTTACCGACTCTCACCTCGAGGAGGTTTGTGCAATCGAGTTAGGGGAGATAACTAGTGGCTTAGGATAATTTGAGGCTCGAGGCCACCACTAACTAGGTCCCCCTTCCTACCAATCCTTAAGATAGAACTTCTGTGCTAGATATCTGCTCTCCCTACCGACTAAGAATTTCGACATACCAGAGCCACCACTGGGTAATATGGGTACTAATCTTAGTCTTCGGAATTGATATGTGTAACTCAGATAACTTCTATCAGACCAGTAGTATACCACAGAAGGCAACCGTAGTTGTCAACCATAGCATATGAGAGTCATTGATTGTTTGATTTAATGAGATTGTTGTTTCTGAATTATATCCAGAAACTTGATTACCCATATTGGGTTAATCTTCCTTTGGTCTCAGGATTTAACTGGGACCTGATTACCCCTCGGTAATCTGTTTCTCCATTTAGTACTTTCGTTCTCTGGTCTCAGGATTTTCCTGAGACTTCATTACCACGGGTTACCCTGTTTCAGGTTTGTCAAGCAAATCCTGAGTCAGAAGTTACCCGTTATCAATTTTCAGGATAAATCCTGAAACTATATTACGTAATCCCATTTTCAGGATTACACTGACGGATTCTTACATTACCCATCAGATTACCTTGATTTCAAGGTGTTCCTGCCAATCAACAGGTGTGCCCCAGGTGGGGCCAATCATCTTTCGGGGTCAAAGGTCAATGACCGCTTTCAGATTTTAAAGGTCATTGACCGTTTAGGATTCTTGACATAGGGTAATCCTAAATGGTAATCTTGGGTAATCGAAGATTACCCTAAGTTACCTGTCAAGCTCCTAAACTATTTGATTACAGGTGTTGAAACCATGCGCAATCAATTTCTCGGTGAAAAGTAAAGGGACATGCACCTGGCCATCCCAATCAAATCACCTGGTGAACAAAAAATCCACCATTTGACCCCTGAGGGTTCATCATGCCTTCCTTGGATGTGGTAGCCGTTTCTAAGGCTCCCTCTCCGGAATCGAACCCTGATTCCCCGTTACCCGTCACAACCATGGTAGTCCGTTACACTACCATCATAGGTTGATAGGTCAGAAATTCGGAAGTTCCGTCCCCAAGCCGAAGCTATCTGGGATCTTTCAGTTACTAGGACTCATCACGGGATGTGTCTGTACTTAGCAAATCACCCGGTGTAGTCTTGTAAAAGTCTCCGACAGTGTCGGACAATCAGCATGCATTAGCTGCAGGGTTACCGCAGTTATTCATTTAGCTTGCAAATCAACTAATAGATAGTAACTGATTTAATGAGCCATTCGCGGTTCCACTTTTTCAAGCTTCGCTTGCACATGCATGGCTTAGTCTTTCAGACAAGCATATGGCAACTGACAGGATCAATCAGTTTAATTGTACTTTGAACAATCTTTCGATTTGTTCGAATTTAGAAAGACATAGCCTTGCGGCCTCGTCAATCTTGCTTTGAGCTTTTTAAATCACGAAGAGTTTCAATGCATGCTTTGGCATGGCTACTAGTTACTACACAGTACTCTACACACTTAGAGTTACCCACGATTACACATTTCACATGCTGATGTTTCGGCTCGCGCGTACTAGAAACAGCATAATACTATGTGTACTGGTAGATAGCGCTCTGTGAGCATTTCCCATGAGCAGGTTTTGCCCTCCAAATCTCTGTTCTACTGTTACCAATACCGGCTAACAACTGTATCATACTAGGGAGAATTGACTCATGATTTAAAAACCAGATGTTCACATGTCGATGTTTCGGCTCTCGCCTACTAGAAACAACATAATACTAGTCTGTTAAAAATCTCAATCACGCCGCCTCTTCAGATACAGAAGTTTTACCTTTTATTGGTTAGAGAACAGCTTTCCAGCTGTCGACATGGTTACTAGTAACAACACCGTACTCAACACAAAAACTTTTCAACTTCACAACTTTCACATGCTGATGTTTCTGCTTTCGCATACTAGAAACAGCATAATACTTATTGTTTTGTCAAGTAATTTGTGTGTCTTTCCCATGTGAAGTTTCACCGGTCAACAATGTTTCCCTGACCAATTACGGCTACTAGTAGCTGTATAATACTAGGGAAAATGATTGAGGATTTAATATCAGATTTTCACATGTTGATGTTTCGGCTTTCGCCTACTAGAAACAACATAATACTAGTCTGCTAAGAAATCTCGCTCAAATTGCCTTTTCACATACAGAAGTTTCACCTTCTATTGGTTAGAGAACAGTTCTCAGCTGTCGACATGGTTACTAGTAACAACATCGTACTCAACACAAAAATTCTTCAACTTCACAACTTTCACATGCTGATGTTTCTGCTTTCGCGTACTAGAAACAGCATAATACTTATTGCTTTGTCAAGAAGTGTGTGTGTCTTTCCCATGCGAAAGTTTCACCGGTCAGCAATAATTGCCGTGTCCAATTAAGGTTACTCATAGCTGTATAATACTAGGGAAAATGATTGAGGATTTAATATCAGATTTTCACATGTTGATGTTTCGGCTTTCGCCTACTAGAAACAACATAATACTAGTCTGCTAATAAATCTCGCTCAAATTGCCTTTTCACATACAGAAGTTTCACCTCTTCTTGGTCACTGTACAGATGATGCTGTCTGTTCTTTATTTGGTTCTGCTTATTATAAGGAGGGGCATCACTCCTTCCTCCTTGGTTTGCATGCATTAAGCCTGCTTTGTGAAAAGCGTATCTTTCTAGCTTTTCTTCGCCTTACTCGAGTAGGACGATACAATCCAGACATTAGTCAGTCTTGGTGTAAAGTCACTGAGTATTATTCGGTTCTGCTTTATTCAGCAATATGCTGTATAATTGTTGTAATTTGCGAACATATTTGTTCTCAGTTCCGAACTACTAGCGACGACAGATTA
>NW_027450381.1:0-35000 GCF_964194025.1 Convolutriloba macropyga | reverse complement strand
AGCAGGAAAATATAATTATGAATTTGTTACCTTCTTATGATGAAATTTTAGCTATTAACTTTTTTATTTCCAAATAACTTCTGTCATGAATTGATTAAAGAGCATTTTCATATTTAAGCTTTTGAGTTTTATTTCTCAATTGGTGAAATAAAAAAACTATATTTGTGTTCTATGACTTAAAAAAAGTATACAAACAATTCTTTAAATGCAAGCGTTAGTAAAAATCAAAATTTAAGCAGCATGAAAAATTGGGATTTCTTCGCTAATTGTTTTCACTTTTTGGTTGTCGGCTAAACGCCATGTAGGCCAATACGGCGGCCACCAGCAACAAAGAACGATTGTGCTAGTTGGCATTTACAAAATGTCTTCCTCTTTTGTCGCCGAAATCCACAAATTAGCGCAATATTAATTGATTGACATTATTGATTGGTTGATTGCAGCAATAAGGTGACGCCAAACAAATTACATAGCTAAATATGTTTTAAAAAAATTAGTGCCTTTAAAAAATGACTCAGTGGCATGAAAAGTTTCGAACAAATCTATCGGTTGAAAAGAAACGAGCTCACTTAAAGTCGCGGAACTTTAATACAATTTAGCGAAAAATATCAGAAAAAATTGTTTAATTTTTTATTTTCATTTCCGTTTTGTTGTTCAATATTTGAGGAGTGACTATTGAGCTGTGCATTCCAATTATATCAATATATGGATCTTTAGTGTTATAGCCCCCCTTGTCACAGATATCACCCGGTTTGCTCACCTCAAAAGTTTATTTTTTCTTCTTTGAGCAACTTTGATTTGTGTTTTGCAACCGGTTGTTAACTTTTAGGAAGTTGAAAATCGTGTTAAAAATGATTTATGAACAAATAAAACCACAAAGAGTGTTGAAAATTGAAGAAATCAAACCACATTAAAAGCAAATTACAATAAAAAATAATGTTTTGGTTTTATTCGTACATTACATTGACATTGTTTTCGTCATACATAATTCATCTCAAAACTTCGATATTGTGACACGTTTTGTAAAGGTGCGTTATTGGTATTTGTATATGTAAATTGTAATTTAAGCCACTATTATGCTATAACAATTATAAAAAAGGAATGCAAAATTGTGTATGTATGTGGGGCGGTAATAACGTAAAAGATACAATCATTTATCTACTAGACGAAGTAATGTAAATCAAATAAAATAGATAATTTTTTTTGCTTAAAAGTGCCAAGTTTTACTTCGAATTGCAAATATGAAGTTTTACAAATTGTACTACTCTTATAGTAATACCACGAAAAAAATTATGCAAAATTTTTTACGAAATCTTGATGTTTAATGAATTATTGATGATAATTGCCGAAAAAATCAAAAACTAATTGATGAATGCTTCAAATTGTAATTGCCTTTGTTTTAAATCATCAGGAGTTTGTGGTTTTTGCTTGCCTCATATCTCAATACCAGTAGAAAAATTTATTTCCGTTTTCAATTTCCGTTTTTAATTTCCGTTTACAGTTATTGCATTGCTGTTTCATCATTTTAACAGTGGCATAAAGCAGTGCCAAATATTTTGTGTTGCAATCCAAAAAGTTGATAAAAAACTACGTGGAATACTGAGGAAGTTGTTGTGCACCCAAAAGCTACAAAAGAGCTCTAACAAAACTCAGCTGGATTTTCAAATTAACAAAAACAAAGAATTGAATGAGCCAATTTGAGAATTGTGGGCAAACCTTTCGCAAATTGACTTGACTAATGTTTTTCGACCCGCAAAGTTTTAGTTTCCAATTATATTTCTAAATTCATCTTCCTTAGTTTGAACGCTTTAATTTTCCGGGTGTATGCAATGGCAGTTTGTTTTTTTGTTTGCAATCTGATCTTTGCCTATAAAAAAGCAAATTTTTATATTTTTAAAATAAGAAAATTTGAGCGAAATTTCTTGAGTAAAAGTGGACGTGCAAAAACTTCTATACTTTTATTTATTCTGATATCTGTTTTTTTCTATTATACGTATATTTGGTTGTCTGGTCTAATCTGAAGATTTTGCCTAACAAATGAAGAGAAATTACGGAACCAATTGAAAACAATCGCTATATTTAAAAAAATGATTTCATCTATTTTAATAAAATCTTTGACAGCAGTTCAATTGCGGCACAAAGAAACACCAATTGCCAATTTTTCGGTTCTATAAAAAGCAAAATTATTATAAGGACCATAGAAAAAGTTTATAGCTAAAGTAGCATGATATCTGCTTATTTCTATTATACGTATATTTGGTTGTCTGACTCTATCTGTTGATTTTGCACAACAAATTCAAATTGTAAGACAATCACTGATATTTGAAATTAAATTGAATTCATCTATTTTAAAGAGTTTTCGACAGCATTTCCGTTGCCGCACAAAAAACACAAATTGCCAAATCTTTGGTCCTGTAAAAAAGCAATATTTTCATAAGCACCATAGAAAAAGTTTATAGCTAGAAAAGTAGAAAAGTCCGTCTGCACTTTTCAAATTAGAACAGCTCATTACATTATTAGACATCCAAATGAAGTTTTGTTTAAATTAATCGGGCCATAACAACAGTGGTCTGTGCGCCTCTGAATTTTCCGCTTTCATTTATACTTGAACAAAAAAAGTTTAAAAACATTGCAAGTTATCAATTTTAAACAAAGTTTTTAAAAATATTTGTTGAGTTTCATTAAAATTTCTGTTTGCTGCATTTGTGATCTAAAAAAAGCTTAAAAAAATTTTTTTTTCGTCCTTTACTTTACCATGTATAAATAAAAGCAAAAATCTGTTTTTGTTTGACTAAAAATTATATTACTAAAATGAATGCTATTAAAACCGAATAAATATCAACTGCGTACAGAAAGGTAAACAAAGAGACAAAAGCATTGAATTGAAGCAATGAACAAAATTGAATCACTTTAAAATTGCAGCAGCTTAATGAGTTAAATTGATTTTAAAACAACTTCTGATTTGAGAAACAGAATTAGACCCCCTCCCCCTCTCAATCCTTCCCTTAGTAATATAATTCTCCCCCTCCAAAAAAAAACCATCGCTTGGTATATATATATACCCTCTCCTCCACTTCCCATATGTACATAATCTCTCATAGAAATGATAATTAGCCATATGACAAAATACCTGGACTCGCAAGGAGGTCACAAAATGAACTGGGGGAAGAAAAGACACTACTGAAAAAAAGTTAACCATTTATCAAAAAGTAACCTCCTCGTGCTTGTTTGAAACAGATTTTCCCAAATTTCTTCTCAAATTCATCTTTGGAATTGTTTTGTAGAGCTTTGCTGTATTGGTCAAATTCGCCCACTGGCATATCAAACGTACATGACACGCATCTTAGAGCTAATTTATAGTCTTGTCTCAATTTTGTAACATTGAAGTCTTTCCCATTATAGCCCCCCCCCCCCCAAGGAAATTATAGCCCCACATTATGGTATAATTACCATGTTTTTTTTGGGGGGGGGTATAGTTTATCTGACCATTAAGCTGGGGGGGGGGAGCGGGGGCTAGAATGGGAATGGCTCAGATTTTTTATGCTTATTGTCACATCGGTCACTTACGAAACCGCAATTTTTGACCAATTTTTTATTTTCTTCGCTATATTCAGCTAGTTCCTGCGCACAATTTTCAGTTTCGCATTTTTTCGTCCAATTTCTCGGAATTGCTTGCGACAGAGGTAGACATGTGAGTTTATGCAAGACAACCATTGCTTAGTCAAAACGATAAGTAGAAACAATTAATTTGTATTTTTCAAAATATCCTGCCTCGCCCAAATCGAAATTCAGACTTTCCCGTTCCTCAGAGTTCATTCTAATCAAATTCCTTCCAGCAAGCGACGCCCCAACCCAATCAATTGTAAATTTGGTCCAATTTACCTGTTTAATTCCACAAAACGTATCTTAATACATGTAAAAAAGGCCCTGCAGTAAGGGATATGGCGACAAAGTAACGATTATACCAATTGGTAGCTATAGAATGTCGTCATCTTATGTCGCCAAAACGCACAAACCGGCGCAATATTAATTGATTGGCAATATTGACTGGTTGTTTTTTACTATTAAATGACGTAGCATTGAGTTGCCTTGTTAAATAAGATTTCAGCGCCTTTGCAAAAAAGCTCAGCTTCTTAAAGAATTTTCAACAGATCTATTATAAAAATCTGTCAACTTTTATAAAAAGGCATTTATTAGATGAAGTGATGTAAAACGTGTAAGATCGACGAAAAAAAAGTAAGATTTGTGTGAATTTTCTTTCAAAAATATAGAGTTTGACATTGTGTTCCAAAAACAGCAAAATTTACAATTTCTACTGCTCTTCTAATAATAGTATGAAAGAAAAGTTATGCAAAGTTTTTCACCAAATATTGATACTCGATTAAAGATTAAAGTTAATTGCGGAACACATAATCGAAAACAAAGCAATAATGACCGATTCATATTATTGTTATTGATTTTTTCAACCTTCATTGACCCTGCAGAGAATAAAGTAATGTGATAAAGATTGTTTAGGATGTGCCAATTTGAGTCATTTTCTCAAGTAATAAAGTTTGCGAGAAAACTTTTACAACAGTTTTTTCGGTAATATGGATATTCGGTTGTCGTCTGACTTAACCTAATAAATTTAAATTACAAATTGTCGAAGACGCTGAATTATAAGAACAAACTTCACCCCTCTTCTTTTTTAAAGTCTTTAACAACATTTGAATCGCGGCAAAACACAAAATGTCAATTTTTGTACTATAGCAAAAAAAACTGAATAAAGCCCATTGGAAGCAGTTTATGACAGAGAAAAGTCTGTCAGTACTTATAAAACGGAGAACATCATTACAGTATTAGATATGCTGATTTTTTTAAAAAAAACAAAACAGTGCCTTTCAAGCATCTGAACTTTCCGCTTTCCTATGTAAAGTAACAAAAAACATTTCAATGCATCAATTTAATCAAAGAGTTTTTCAAAAAGTTTTTGAGTGTTATTCTAAAATTTTCTGTTTGCTAAATTTGTGAGCCAAACATGTTCCGTACGGAAGCTCTTTAAAAATGCAGCCGCAGCTATAAATGACTTCGAGTGGTTTTAAACTGTCTTTTAATTTGAGAAAAAGAAATAGATGACTATTAGAAACATTTATAGCCGATTGAACGTTCTCAATTTTTGACTTTTGAATAAACTCAAATAATAACGAGCTGATGATTTTTTTTTAAAAAAAACAAAAGATTGTCACATAGTTCTACTCAAACTTTCAGAAAAGTTTTTGTCTAATTTACAATGTTGGACGCCAAGCGTGAAATTTTCTGTAAATGCATTGTATGATTAGGAAACGTAAATAAATGATCTAAAAACCTGATCCCCATTTTTCAATGGTTTTTAAAGGTTACGACCATTCATATTCATGTTTTTTAAAGAACACTTAGTACGAAATTTACTGACGTTTTTGAAACCAAACCGGGTGAGCCATATTGTAGAAATTTTAATAGAGAGGCAAAAAGTGATTTTCACATACAGGTTTTATTTAGATGTTCAAAAAATTTTTACCCAATTTTTGTGGCAAGTAACGGAAAATATGTTAGGAAAGAAACATGTTTCTGAGAAAAGCACAAAACGTTGAACAAAAAAGCGAATACCCAATACTCAATAAATAATCACTGATCATTGAAAAAAATATCTTTTTTAATGCCATTGACTGTGAATTGAAATAAGTGTTTGGCAATAACTTGTAAAACAATAGACCGGAAAAAATTCGAGCTTGTGTTATCTACAAATAAAATTTTAAAATTTTTTGTTGTGCGCCAAAAATGGCTAAAGTTGGATGCAATGAGTCTGAAAGCAATTAAACGTTCTCAAAATTGTAATGTTATCTTCTTTCAAAATAAGAAGTGGTATTTATTGATGCAATAAGGGTAGATGTTTAAAGTTTACAATAATTATCTCTTCCAATTATGTAAAATATTAATATAACCAAAAGGCTAAAGCTTATATGACTTCCGAATAATCAAACATATATATTGAAATAATCAAAGTTGTATTTTATATCTTTTGATGATCTTCTGGTTGTTGTTTGATAGTACCCAATAAACTCTTCGTTCCTATATATAAAAATTAAGAACCGAATAATCCTATTCTGTCTATTGGTATGTTTCCAAGCTGACATTGCAAGAACTCTGTTAACGCTGTATTGAAAAGCAATTTTCCCCTTCACTAAAAACTTTTTCATCTTTAGTGTTTTATTGGGGGGGGATAAGGGGTTTGTTTGGTAATTACGTTATTTTATACGCCCCGACTTCTCTAACAAAATGAAACCTTCAAATATTTTAATACTTTCTTTTATTTCGATTCGCCCCATAATTTGATTTACTTGAATAATGATTTGAGAAAAATACTGGGTTCTGTATAATTTAATGCCAACTAAGTGAGTTCTGCTAAGGTCACTAATATTTCTGCTAAATAAGACTAAAGTAAAATTATTGTATTTAGGCTGTCGAGCAAAAAACAGAATTTTTTGATCCGTTATCAGTTATTGAATGACTTGTTTATTTACTGAATAGCAGTTCTTTAAATTTTATCATCAAGAACGGTTCGAGTCAGTTAATATCTCATAAATTTCTTCTCGTAAATCTTTTATTCGTGACTCATATTCGCGGATTGAACATCCTTGGTAATCACATTTGGTATATTAGCCCAAAAATGTTCTTTGAAACTTTTCATTTTCCTGCTAAGTATTTTTTATCATTATGTATCGGGGTGCGATAACAGAATAAGGTGAAGATCTTTTTCTCTCAAGAGGTACGGTCAGTCAACCTTACACAAAGGGTATGGGGTTTGGAAATCTTGGCCTAGAGGACAAACATCCAGAAATTTAAATTGAGTTCTTTTACTTCTGTCCTATTTTTTCTCTACAAAATAATTCCAGCTGCTCTAATACGATTATTGATTAGATTACTCGTATTACATATATTATAATTTGCAATATAAACTTCATTTGTCAATACCATTTTTCTCTACTCCAAACATTGATAAAAAATCAATTAATGCCAATTTATGTCATCAGTAAAGTTGGTCAGCAAAAATTTGTAAAATTAAGTAAGAGTAACAGAACAGGTCAAATTTGAAAGATTTTTTAACCTTCAAATCTTCAGAAATTATCTTGCAGCAGAATTTTTTTCAGAAAAAGTTTTAGACTGAAGTGCTTACGTGTATAATAATCGCAAAAAGAAGTACTTAGCTGAATGTTGGAAATAATCTCAAAACAACAGAAATAGATAACATGGTCGGCTGTTTTTCGAATCTGAATCACGCAAGAATTTTTTCAGATTTGGATTTTAATCTTGGAAAAATAAAGGTTTAATTGTTTGGACTGATTACATTTGTCGCATGCGTAACTTTGTCATTCATTTTATCCTGTGCTTACTGCTTAAAAAATCTGTTTGAAATATAATTGTTTAAAAAACTTTATTTAGACAAAAGTTAACAAAAAAATTAACAAGTTTAACCATGTTTCAAGTTAACTACCGCGCATTTATTTTTCCTTGGGTCGTGCAATGATCCTGCAAGATTGATAGCTGTACCCATTCTGCACAAAATATTAGACTAATGAACCGAAGATGTCAGACATTTAAGATTCATCAAAATTCTGAAGGTCATCCGGATGCTTTTAAAAAATTAGTCGGGGTTTCTGAGTTGCCCAAAACTCCTTAATTTCAACAAAAACGCCACAGAACTGGAAAGCTTCAATTCACGCCTCTCTTACCTGTTCAGCTCTCTGCCTTAAGTAGTTCATGATACAAAATGTCCTTTAAACAAAAAAAACATTCATTAAGTTTTTTTTAGCAGAAGTGTTGTCATTTTTAAAGAGTCTAAAGAGGTAGCGTCATATATATATATATATATATATATATATATGTATATATATATATATATATATATATGTGTATATATATATATATATTATATATATATATATATATATACATATATATATATATATATATATATATATATATATATATACATACATATATATATATATATATATATATATATATATATATATATAATTTAAAAAGTATGTAAATACCCTCTACAGATGACGAGTATATTCTGTTCTTAGATTCTTAGACATCAGAAAACGTCGGTTTCGTTGATGTTAAATGCCGAAGATGTTTGCTTACTATTGACAAAAACGTAAAGTTTCAACATTGATTTCAAACGTAAGAGCCACCGATTTACGTGAATTTTAGTAGCAAGAGTCCCAGTAATATTTATTGGTTCCTGAAAAAGTTCAAGTTAAAGTTCCTGCCCACGAAATCTTTTTTATGCTTGTCTTATAACACTTTATTCCTAAAATGAATGATCACTTTAATTTTTGAACAACAATAAAAGTAAAGCAACAATTTTCGCCGATGGATTAAATTTAAGTTTAGTACCTGATAAAATGTTTGAAAAATATTTTGAAGCGCGTTATGTCATTTTTTAGACGATATGAAACTCTAAGTATCAATCACTACAAGTTCAGAAGTAGTTTAGGCACCGTTGAGGCAACTGCTCAAACGGTAAAGATTATCCGATATAACACAAAGAAAGAAAACATCTCATTTCCTGACCTCAAAAAACCTTTCTTGACCTCAATACTGCCGTTTTTTTGAAATCTTACTTAATTGAATGAAAACAGTTTGTTTCCATACAAAACTTTTAATCAGAAACAATCGCTATTAAACAAAGTTTTTGTCATCAGTCTGTAGTGGAAACAACTTTTTTTATGTTGATGATCTGCTTTTAAAAAAACTTTCTTTTGAGTAACCAATGGAAGAAATGGAAAACAAATTGAAACGCGTAACAATTTGTTTTGTACATTTTCAGAAAGTTTTTCAGTCATGCAACTGAATGTCAGTCTTTTGTATGTTCAAATCTTATCGCAATATGTAGTCTTTCTGTATGGTACTGCAAATTTAACCCAACTTAAGAAAATAAATTATTCTAAAAATCGTACATTTAGCATTGTTTGTAGTCTCCGAACGCTTGAAAGCGTCCCAACGGTCAAAAAAGCCAGGAAGAAATTTAATGGCACCTGAAATTTTTTCCAATTTAAATGAATTAAGATGTTTTTCATGGTTCTCAGACAGGACTGGCAAAACTATTTTTCAAATGTTTATAACAAAAATTTTTTTAGTCGAACAAAAAATTTTGGTAACGAGAAAGCGTACATTATTCATTTCTTTTACAAAACTGGACATCAGCATAATATTAAATCTAAGAACGCTTAACATCTCAAACAAGGTTGCAACTTTTTTCACACACTCAGGGATCCTTACATAAAAAATTCCAATTCCAATTAAAACAGTTCTGGTAGGGTAAAATGGCTCGTCTTGTAAAGCTTTCTTCTGTTCAATGATCTTGTATAGAAACATCAGTCGAAAAATTCAGACCTTTTTGAATGTCTCCCAAACGCTGACTTCACCAATGCATTGTACTTTTTGTACAACGTTTGGAAATTCAGATCTAATCCAATCCAATTTTATTCATTGAATTAATTGATAAAAACTTCTTGGCCTAGACTAGATTGGTGTGTAAATGCGCTATAAAAAACTGATGAACAATATGAAACATATTACGACTTCGAAAAATATTTATGGCGTTACTTTTGAGCCGATATTGATTTAAAGCAATTGATGGAAACCAAAATTGACATAGAGACAATCTTAAAAACCAACAAAACACGATAAGATCCATCAGTGTTTTTGTTTGATTTCGACAAAAGACAAGAAACGACAAAAAAAACGGAGAAAAACAATTATTTTGGTCAAGTTCATCTTCGCTTTTTGTCGCAATCCTCGACATGTGTAGGGTAGATGAAGGAGGTAGACTCAGATTGATCTAGGGTGACAAGAGGGGGGGGGGGGGGGGGGTTAGGCGCTCTTTTGACAGAATGTGGAAATTTGCTGTCCTTCCTGACCAGGGTATATTTTGCAGCAAACCCCCCCCCCCCCCCCCCCCGTACATTATAATCTTCTAATTGATAATTTTATACCCGAATAATATTATTTAAAAATTTAACAAAAAAATACCTCCTGTAGGATTAAACGAACCACTGTCAGTGCAAAAAAAAGCTTTAATTTCTTAGTTTCTTCACAAGTGTTTAAAAATAAAAAAAACTTTGTCAACAAGGAAAAAGAACAGAACAGTTTTCTTCAGCTTTGATTTTGAAGCAGCAAAAATGAAAAATGGGGGAAAGTTGATTTAATACTATTCTGCGCGCCTTCCATAACTGGAATATCGTTTTTATCCCGCCCGGGTCGAGGTTTTTTGGGTAAATTTTCGTAAGAAATGCGGTGAATGCGGTGAATTTTCGTAAGAAATGCGGTGATTGCGGTGAATGCGGTGAAAAAAAATAATTCACCGCTTTTCACCGCATTTCTTACAAAAATTCACCACCAAATTCACCGCATTTCTTACAAAAAATTCACCCGCATAGACTATTATGGCAAAATAATGTAAGAAATGCGGTGAATGCGGTGAATGCGGTGAAAAAAAATAATTCACCGCTTTCTCTCAAGCGGTGAATTATTTTTTCTCACCGCTAGATGCGGTGAAAAAAAATAATTCACCACATTTCACCGCATTTCTTACAAAAATTCACCGCATATGGTTTCCAAAAGTTTACTCAATCTGATTTAAATTCACAAAAATTAACAAACAAGTAAGTGACAGTTGGCGCAGTGGAATAAGCATTGGAAGGCATGCAGGAGGTCAGAGGTTCGAACCCGTGTAGGGACGATTATTTTTTGTAAGAATACTGAGAACGCGGTGAAAAAAAATAATTCACCGCGATTCACCGCATTCACCGCAAAAAGATGTAAGAAATACGCGGTGAAAATTATTTTTTTTCACCGCATTTCACCGCATTTCTTACGAAAATTCACCACCAAACCTCGACCCGGGCGGAATACTCGCCGGAATATCGGATTGCAATTTGAATTTCCAAAAGCAACCTTTAATGTCTTTAACATACGATTGTTATAATCAGTCCAGGTCTTATTAAAACTCGGGGGGGGGGGGTGATCACTCTGCCATTTGTTGTATTTTATGTTAAATTGAAAAACAGGCTCCGGAACCGACGATAACCAGAAAAACTCGTCAGTAACAGGGTTTCGATTTTGCTCACGTTTTCGGTTGACAGATGCTCTATAAAATTTCCAGGATTGTTTAGTGTATTCCTCTTTTCACCCCGATTTCGCCCGGCCGTACTGTTTCATACAGGTGATAGTGTGTTGCAATTTGGGTTAAAGTTGATGAAAGTTTACTTGGAAAAAGTGAACAATACGGAGAACATTCCAAAAAATTACCAGATTTTTCGTAACCCTTTGTGATCATAGATATTTCTCATGAGCAGCTGATGATCTTATTCAGTTCATTTTTTTATTGCTAAGTTTTGTTTTCTTTTTAAAAATAATTTTTTGCAAATGATTTTTTTCCTAAAAAAGATTAGTGAAATGACGCTTGAGTTTCAAAAGTAGGTATTTAGTTTTAAGAAATTTTAGTTCATAAAAGGGGGTATTAAAACATTAAATATATTTTTTTCAAAATTATACCTTAGAAGCCGCTAATTTAAAAACAAAAATAAATTCCAAAAACCGTCCCTTCGGCCGTATTTTTACTGTTTGACTACCCCGTTTTATCAACTACTTGAAATAGTTATAAAACAACTTTAAAAGCTTCATTAGAAAAAATGGCTTAATTAAACTCACAGTGCATCAGTGCACAATTTGTATAATTAGAGTAAAACTAATCTAACATTTTTTCACTTGGAATCAAATTTGATTGATTTTTCAAGAAAGCTGAATGAAAAATCACCAAACAAACACAAACATAGGTATCAATACAATTGAAAATTGCCTGAAGCTAAGTGTATTTAATAAAAATGCTACGTTAATGAGAAACTGCTAAAAATAAACTACTTGGTTATTTGTCAAAACTTTCAAAATGCTGGAAAATTATTTTTATGATTTTTATATCATGACAAAAACTACAGTGGTTCTCGCAAAGTCTTTGGTTTCAATATCAAAAACATAAGATGACTATTTTACAACGCAAAGTTTAGGACAAAAAATGATACCTGTGAAGATGGGGGTGTCGTTTTAGTCAAAAAATTTAGAATTAGGAGTAAAACTGCAAACGTACTGTAACTCTGAAAACATTTGAAGGATGTTCCAATCAATTTAAGGTTTAAGATCTGAATCTAACTTATTTCACGTTGTTAATTTTGTCCATCAATAACTGTTCAATTTTGAAGTTTAACTGAGTAGCAAATTATAGTTTTCTGTTCAAATCATACAAGAAAACTACTAACTTTAATTAAAAATTCGTTTCATTTTTCTGGAAGATTTTTGAATATTCAAATAATCAGTGAGCAAACTCCTACAATTATTGACAAAATCAGGAGAATTAAAAAGAAATTATTTCGCATCGTGTTGAACATTTTGTCTCGCCATTTTGTTTCTAAAAACAATTCTTCGGAACAAAACAATTTCATGCAAAAATCTATGTGAACAATTTTACTCCCTAACTTTCAAAGCAAAAAGTGTCAAAGACGGATATTTGTTTCAATTCATTTGCTCGTGATAGGAGTGTGCAGCGTTTTCTCTTTGATAGAGGGGGCTAAATTGAGAAAAACATGCAGCAAAATTGGCAAATTAAAAATATTGAAGCGTCGTTTCATTGCTTCTTTATGATTTAAAAAAATCAAAAAGGAGGATTGGTATTGTGCGCTCGCAAATAATGTTCCGAACCCACTCGACCACGTTTTTGACTTAATTGTCCACCAAACGAGAACAAGATAGAAAACATTTAAAAAATCTCTTTTTGTTCGAACTAATTGATTTATCCATTTAAAAAATCGCTTTAGCTCTAAACTCTATACAAATGAAACAATAACTCAAAACGGTCATTAAGGAGCGCTCGAGCAAGAGCAAAACAAAATAAAATAAAAACAACATGCAATACTTACGACCAAAACTCATTATCTATTCATTTTTTTTGAAAAACTTAATAGAAGAAGTCCAAAAAGAATAGGATTAAAAGTAAACTAAAATATAAGGCTTCTCTTTTATTTTAAAAGAAATGCGAACTGTCTTCATTGAGAATAGTTAACACTCATTGAGAAAAGTCTTCAAAGTCAAAGAACTATTAATTAAGTAATAAATATCATTTAAGACTACGTTATAATTTGCTGAAAAAAATAACCTCTTTCTTTAATGAGAATACGCTTAAGGAATGAAAAATGAGATTGAAATTGATACATCTCAAAAAACCATTATTTTTTATAACAAACTCTTAAATCCCTAAAACATAACAACCGTAGGATTTCAACTGAAAATTTGTAATTAGTTTAACTTGTGAGTGCTTAGGCAGCCAATTGTACAGGTCATTAGTGAGACTAAGTGAAAAGACTACGACTTAGGCCAAACCTTATCTTGCTCCTGCTGGCTGATTTAAGTTAATTTTCCATTAAAACAAAAATTGTACCAAATAATACCATTATTGTTAATTCGACAAAAAAGTTATTATATCAAAAATAAATTATGAATTGTGGATACTTATCGAGTTATTTTTGTAACCAAAAAAGCAGTATCCTTCTTTGATTCTTCGAATGAAAGTAGTAGATCTTTTCTTTATTAGCTCACTAGGTACCCATTGAGAACTTTTCTTTATTAGATTCCGTCATAAGACTACAAGGATAATCAAATGCTTGAAAATCTCAAGAATTAATTAAAAAATTACAAAAAAACAATTTGTTGCAGCCATAAAATCCATGAGCTTTGCTTATGAAATACAATATTGTTTCACTAGACCTTATTGAACTATAAGAGGACCTCATACTAATTGCACCATTAAATGGGAACAGACTTTAAAGTGATTTTTAGATGTATATATATATATATATATATATATATATATATTTATATATAAATATATATATATATACATATATATATATATATATATATATATATATATATATGTTTATTTTTATATATATATATATATATATATATATATAAATATGTAGTAAAATCAAACAATTGATTCAGTTATTTTATTGTTATAATTGCTGATGATTGCTGTTATTACTTGTCAAAATTTAAGTATCTAAGGTTTATCAAAACTTAAGTATCTTAGTATCTAATGATTATTGTGTTTGCTGAAAGAATTTCTCCTTTTCGAAAAATATATGGATAATTGTTTAGGACACTAAGGAAACAACAAATTGAATTTCACCTACAAACAGAAAAGATAGAAAATTTTTCTCATAGTGTTAAAGTCGAAATTTATCATAAAAGAGAACATTAGTATTTCGACGCTGAATGCGGATTCAGGTTGTATTCGTAATTTGATGAAAGTAAACGGAGTCCGCAAAACTTTTTCTAATTAGGTATACCTCTGTGGCGTTATGCGTCAATTTTTTCTTTATCAAAATCTACAAATATAAGCAACACTGAATGTCTGTCATTGCGAATTGGCAATAGATGCATTTCTTACAGTTAAAATAAAAAATGCGTGAAAAAAATTCTAAAGAGGCAAAGGACATCCCACAAAAAATTAAAAGGCAACGTGCTCTAAAAGAAAGTATGAAGTATAAGCACACAATGAGTACATAGGAACTGATATAGTTTAAATATTGAAATCGTATCTTGCGAAAGATAAATAAAACTTTGGTTAAGCAGAAATAATGAAACTTTGTCATGAAATGATAAAATTATGTTCAAAAAATAATATGCGAGTCTCTATAAAATGAACAAATGTTTTGCGCAAAATGACTTTAAACGAGATGGTATAATTAGTACGAGACAATATTTTGAGAAAAAGATAAATATGCGACAAGCAAAATATACATTTTAATAACTGTTTTTAGTAGAGGACTTTTGCAAAGTTTGAATAAGGTTCCGGAAAAGTATTTATATCGTAGAGCATCACTCAGGTACGTCAAAATAGCTAGGACATACGACCAAAACTAAAAGCTTGTCTCAAATCATACAAAAAAATCAATATGTACTCCACATTTTTTATGTTGCTCAGAATTCAAAAGAAAATTTCATGCTGCTCATTTACCCTGCAAAATCTTTTCTTAGAAAAACAATCTGCTGGTTCTCTAGGTGATACGTTGAAATACATTTATTTAAAAGCTTTTTTGTGCCATCAGTTTGAGCCTTAGAAAAACAATCTGCTGGTTCTCTAGGTGATACGTTGAAATACATTTATTTAAAAGCTTTTTTGTGCCATCAGTTTGAGCCCTATTAAGGGTAAATTCTTTGCAGTTAAATTTGAGGAAATTCTTTGAGCAATTTTCTTTTTATAAAAAATGACTCAAATCACTCGCTTGATTTGATCACTAGCTATTTGGAACAGTTTATTCAAACCGCAAAACAAAAATCAATCAGCCTTGTCATTGAAATGTTCCAACCGTAAATGTATTTTCCAAAGCCTTATCCTTACAATTCTGAATTTTTGTTTGAGGGCTAAAAAAGAACAACATATTGTAAATTGTACATGAGATAAGCTTGACATAGCTTGATAAGAAGCTCGACTTATTCAACGTGTACATGATTAGCGAAAGGAAGACTTGAGAAACATTAAAAAACATGAGAAAGCTTATAAGACAGTTCGAGAGCATAAGATCAGGTGGTATAATGGTTAGTAGGTTAGGCTTGCCTTGCAAATAGGAGACTCTGGCTTGAATCGAGTACTGGTTCATTTTCACAGCAGTTGGCCCTGCCTAGACCCATTAACAAGTTGTAAAATAAAAAACCCTGTCCAACTCATTCTTCTTGATTTATTCTGGTACTCAGCATTAAAGTGAAAAACAATCTAGTTGGTGATTGGAAGACCCTATTGAAAAAGAAAACTGTGATCCTCAACTTAAAGCCATCGGTTTATTCGCTTCATAATTTACCACCCACAATTTTTTATTGCCGAAAAGCAATTGTGGGTTAAGTATCAATGCTTCCAGAACAAATGAATGCTTTAATAATCATCCGTTTTTTTTAAAAAAATCTACTATTAAACTTATTACATTTTCAGTGCAGACCGAGGCGGACTGCTGATAAAATAAATTATTTTTTAAAAACGAACGTTCTCGGATTTGTCGTTCTAGAAAAAATGAAAACTCAAACTTTCAAAGTAAACATTGTGGCTGTCCTTAAACTAGTTAATAAAAAATTACAAAATAATTTTTGTTTTTAATTGCTATGACAACTTGTAGTTTTTCTGAGCCAAAAAGGTAACTGAAATGAAAAGTAATTTTTAATTTTTGTTACTAACAAAATAAAGTAGGTTTGTTGAAACCCTTAGTACTAATCCATAGCAAAACCTGTTAACATTTTCATAACATAAACATCAAGCTCTGTTTCTGCAGACATTTTTAGAGATTAGTTATTGTCATTAAAAATTCTGTCCACGTGAAAAACTGGTGAGCACATATTAAAGTATTCTAATTTCTATTACTTCGATCAAAAATTTTAATTAATAACTACTTCAAGTTAATGAATTGGTCTTATTGCGTGTTTTAACATTTTATTAGCGAATGCAATGAGCCCGTACTTTTGGTAGAATCTGACCTCACTCATTTAGTTATGAGAACTGTAACAATGTGTCTTAAAATAAGTTTCTAAATATATAATGTCATTTTTTTGTACTTAGATATTTGAAAGTTAATTTTTGATATTTTTTTTGGCTGTGATAAAATAAGACTGTTATTTTGATTAACAATATTTAGGAACATCATATGATTTCCAGTCTACAGCTAGTTTTCAAAAACCACCCTACATTTTTACAAACGGTAGAATACTTTAGCAGTTGGTGCTATGGGTGATTTCTGCAGACATAGAATGTTTTTGAAACGGCAATTTTATCGGAAAAAATTCTAGAAGTAATTACGGCCTTTACATCTTTCAGAACCCGTGTTAACCAGACAGCTGAAATGTTTTTAGTGGGCCTAAAAATGTTAGTAGTTTCATGGAAAAAAAGCTGTGTTAAAAAATTTACCTATATTTACCGTGTGCACAAAAAAAATTGCGACAACTCTGTAAAACAAATTGCGGCATAATGTAAAACTAGGACGCACGAAAAAATTGATTAATTGATCTTTTTGGATAGAAGATGCAATTTCCAAATTTGAATCTTTACACTCAAATGAATTTGATTGTTGGAGGGAACTGCGCTAAAAAGTTTTTGATCGCGATTAGAGTAAAAGCGCGCACTTGAAAAAATGATTTTAACATTCTGTTCTTTTTAGTACCACTAATCAAACGTTGGCAAACAAAGTAAAGTTTCAGCCATATTGTGTGGAAAATTATTTTTAGTATGATTTCCAGGTAATCAATCTATAATTTGAAAAGCAGGTCTTTTATAGCCGAGCTGGCAGGTAAGTACTCAAAATTGAACACGTTGAGCCTCACCACAAATATCAATTTACTAAGCCTTAATTATAAAATAGTTGAATTGATTGTCGATATACAGTAAAAAAAATTTAAAAATCTTATTTTTTTCTTATGAAATTGTAAATTTTTAGTTTAATCACTGGGACGGTATGAGACATGATGCTATTAGCGCTTCCAATAAAATTGATTGTGGGAATGTTTGAATTGCGACTGCTTGGTGCGTAAGATAAAAAAGAGGATGTTTCCCGTAAAAAACTCTTTTTAAATATCCAAATAATGTGCAAAAATTGTTGAAAAGCGAACTTTTGAGACTCTGATATTAATCCGTAGTGTTCTTTAATGATATGCAAGACCCATTACGGAATTCTGCTGACCCATAATTGTTAAAAATTGTGTTATAGTCATCATTCGTACGATTTGCTTTTCACAATTTAGTGGCCTTATTGTAAAAACAATAAATGTTGGGCATATAGTACGCATTTTGCGCAAAATCAGGTTCTGTACGCTGAAGGTATTGTTACATGCTTGAGTTGTATTTTATGTTTGGCAAATTAACCAATTTTTTGAGGTGAAAATCTTTGTTGTGATTGTTGTTGAACAGCTGAAATTGGTTTTTTCCAAAAAACTTCAGATAATACAAGTGTCTGCCGGTACCAAAAAACAAATAGTTGCAAAGAATGTGGCTGTCACTGCCTCTTACCTTCTGACGCCCAATGTAGAAAGCATTTAAATTTTGTGAAAGTAGTTTCAACACGGCACTTGAATAGCTTGAGATGGAAAAGACTTCCAAAATATGTGATTAGTCGTTGCGTTCGGCGGTAAGGACATTTCAAAAAATATTAATCCTTCGTGAAGTGACGAGATACGGAAGTGAATCGAAGTGCACCGGCAGATAAAACTAAGAAACTTTTGTCAACATTGAATAGTTGATAAAACTTGACAAGTATTTTGCGGCCGAATGTAGATAACTTATTTCAACTTTCAGTGACTTAAGTTTCCATATAGAGCGGTTCTAGGAAATAAACCCCCAAGGAAAAAACCCCCAGCTTGATTTTAATAGGGAATAAACCCCCACTGAAATAAACCCCCACGGAAATAAACCCCCAAGGAAAAAACCCCAATTTTATCATTGAAATAAAGACAATGAGATTAAAATTAAAAGTCAAAACAAAAATTTAAACATGCAAGCCTAAAAAAAATCACGTGATTTTTCGCGTTGTTCATGAAGAATTCACGCTTTAACTTTATAAAATATGCATTTCAGTGCCACCAATGGGATATGAATCAGTCATTTTTTATTCAAAAGATTTCATATTTAGGCCTCTATAAAAAATAAGGTTCATACTAAAGAAGGGGGTAAAAGAGTTGCCACCCCCCTAGAAATCTACCCCTGACTTAAAAATCACTCAGAATAGTACCGTCTAAACCACTTTACCAATCTTTCATATTTGTGCTTCCTATGGGCAGTCAATAAGGGACAGTGCTTAAAGGGTTGACAACCCATCCTCCGTGCTATGGTACCTAACCACAGTCATGGTGCTGTCTCTTGCCCTACGGTGGGGGAGGGGACAACCACCGTTCAGGTAAAAGGAAGAGTTTTTGTGGTGGATATACTGAACAAACCAAACTTTTAAGCCTATTTGGCTGCCTTTCAATCAACTTTTTAGCACGTGTTGTATCAAATGCGTCTACAAACAATCAACAGCAATCATTTTGTTATCTTAATCCAATTATTGTGACATTTTGCAACAAAATTTCGAACCAAGCTCATTCTCTAATTTATCAAATTTGAAAACAACAACCAAAATTCCAACTAAATGGAAACCTCTGAGTTTAGCAAATTGTGTTACATTAAAACCAACAATGGCGGAACAAGAACTATATATCAAGGTTTCGCTTACACTAAAAAGAGAGAACTCAAAAATTCTACTAATTGGGAGTGCGAATTAAGAAGAATCAAAGCACAATGTAAGCACCAAATTAAGACACTTAATGACCAAAGTATTCGGCAATCGTCCTACCAACATACAAACGTACCCGACTCTACGCTAATTGAGGTTTACAAAATTAACAACCGGATTAAAGCGGACGCAATTGTACAAGAATCTACTTCAACTCAACGCATTCTATCGAATAATGTTAATAATGTTCTAACCGCCAGTGCCGAGTGCGCAATTAAAATGCCTACAATTTCGCACATCAAAAGACGGATCCACCATATCAAACAGCAACAGAGAGGATCTGGTCCAATTCCAAAGACGGACGACTTTGAAATTCCCGAGAAATACCTAACTACAAAGAAAGGCGACGACTTCCTCTTTGGAGACGGAAATGTACAGCAGTCGGAAAAGAGGTTTCTGATCTTTGGAACAGAATACAATTTGCAATTGCTCAGCGACAACAAACAATGGTTTGTTGATGGAACTTTCAAAAGCTGTCCCGACAACTTCAATCAGATTTTTACTGTGCATTGCCTCGACAATGGAATAACAGTCCCATGCATATACGCTCTGTTGCCAGACAAAAAACAGGACACATATGTGGCATTTTGGGAAAACTTAATAGACAGTTTATCACACCCCGACACAATAATGACGGACTTTGAGTGTGCCTCAAAAAATGCCGCAACGGAAGCCTTCCCCAATACTGAAGTTGTTGGATGTTTTTTTTCATTTCTGTCAATCTCTATATAGAAAAGTGGTTGAGTTGGGCTTCTCCTTCAAATACCGAGAGAACAAAAATTTCAGTTTAAGTATCCGTATGTCTGCAGCACTTGCGTTTTCGCCCCCCCCCCCGATCATACCGAATCTTGTTTCAAAAAGCTCCAATTATTGCTGCCAGAATTTGAAGCTCGAGATTTTGTTGACTATTTTGAAGAAGTTTATCTCGGTTGCCTAAACAGGAATGGGAGTAGGTGAAAACCACGCTTTCATCTCACAATGTAGAATGTCTATCATCGAACGATTGAGCACCTACCGAGGACCAACAATGCTATAGAAGATTTTCATAGAGGTTTCGAATCGATGCTGCAAATGAACAAACATGACGTTTGGAAGTTTTTGGAGGCGATACACAGACAACAAGCGCTTTAAGAGTTTACCGTGGCACAGCAAAAAGGGGGAAACAGATAGTGAAAGAAAATGAAAATCATGACACGCTAAACCGAATTGTCTGTGCTGCACATGAATATCAACCATTAGATTATTTGCGAGCAATTGCTTCAAACATGTCATTTTGAGAAACTGTTTCAATCTTTTGCTTTTTATCTGTGTAATTGTGTTAGAATCTGTGTAAGTGTATATTTAATTCATTTAATTATTCAGTTAATTAATTCTGATTGAGTTTATATCTCTTTGACAGTCAATTGTGGGTTTATTTCCCTGGGGTTTTTTCCTTGGGGGTTTCTTTCCGTGGGGGTTTTTTCCTATCTAATTTTGGGTGGGGGTTTTTTCCGTGGGGTTTTTTTCCGAAACCGTGGGTTTTTTCTGATTGTTGTTGAACAGCTGAATTTGGTTTTTTTCCAAAAAAACTTCAGATATTACAAGTGTCTGCCGGTACCAAAAAACAAATAGTTGGAAGGGATGTGGCTGTCCCTGCCTCTTGTCTTTTGACGCCCAATGTGGAAAACATTTAAATTTTGTGAAAGTAGTTTCAGCACGGCACTTAAATAGCTTTAGAGGGAAAATACTTCAAAAATATGTGATTAGTGGTTGCGTTCGTCAGTAAGGGCATTTCAAAAAAAAATTTAATCTTTTTTGAAGTGAAGCGATACGGAAGATAAAACTAAGAAACTTTTATCAACAATGAATAGTTGATAAAAGTTGACAAGTATTTTGCGGCCGAATGTAGATAACTTATTTCATTCCATATAGAGCACCGCTTTTTCATCCGCAAAGTTTGTACGTATGTTTCACGCGTACAATATATTAAGTTATCTTAAAAAAAGTGATATCTGTTTACAAAAGTGATTTAATTTACTCAAAATTTGGTAGCGGTAGACGCTCGTTATGAAATTACTGTGGCATACCTCAGAATGATTCCGGATAGTGTTGAGGAAAAAACTGAAAACTCTCCCTCCAGGTGAATAGCTGGGTCCGTATCTCCACTTCATTTTTAACAAACCCATTTTATAGTTGTTGACTGTTAGTTTGGATTGATAAAACGGACTTTATTTTTTGTTTTTCTCATTTTTGTTTAATTAAACTACTATTGCACGCGTTTGCATCGAGTTTTTTGCTATGCTGGCAGTTGTTGCAGCAGAATAAATCATAATTTTTCACAATATCAAGATGTTTGCGGAATAAACTTCCAAATTGGCGGTATGATGAAAATGTCTTTCTATAAATTAATTGCCAAGAAAGGACTCAAAATAGCCAAAATCATTTGAGATTTAATAGTTTTGCCTCTGAAATAGAACAGAACCAGTTTCAATGTGACCAGTTTATTTCGAAATATGAACATTCAGTACTAATAAAAAATATAATTCTCAAGTTGGGGCCTATATTGGAAATCAACTTCTATAAAAGCGTCTGAAACGTTGCATACCAGAAGCTTCAAACATGCAGAGTTGTCAATTTCTTTCAATCGTCTCGCTCAAGTCGTACCAATAACTGCAATACAAGGTTTGGCTACGGTGTTATTTAACCGTCAGCGACGACGAATGAGATTTGAAATTAGAAATCTCGTGAATTTTTATCATAATCTAATGGTAGGGCAACAATATAATAAAGAGAGAAAAATTTCTAAAGAGAGCAGTTTCTAAATATTGCCTCTAATGAGGGGACAATTAGAAATCTTTTTTTATTCATGAACGGAGTGATCAAACTTGAGACTACAAGATGATCGGGAAAGTAAAGTTATTCGTTATCTGGACGAGGGGCCGCAGAGAGAGGGGGAGGGGAATATAGATGAAGATAAAGAACTGGTCCGTGTGATTGACTTTTTTAAAATTTTGTTCAACGTGACCAAGATCACTTTAATTTGAATTTAGAAAGTGCAATGGACAAACCTCAGGTATATGAGAAGAGAAGCAACGTTGCTTAGGAGACCCACGAGGATAATAGGGAAAAGCAAGCAGCCAATCACAAACGTCCACGCGTCACCCGCTGAGAAGCCATGCCACAGACTCCACGTGGTCGGCAAAGAAACTTCTCCGCCTTCCAAGTGAAACCAAACTTGACCATTCTTGGAAAAGATATAAATTTTTGAAATTGACAAAATTTGTAAAATTTTGACAAAATTTGCAAAATTTTGACAAAATTTGCAAAATTTAGACAAAATTTGCAAAATTTTGACAAAATTTTGATAAGCCAAGTCTTTTTTTGACAAATCTCCGTTTATATTTGGTCGCAGATTCTGTTTTTCGTCAGTTTTCGACCTTTTACGGAATATTGAACTATACTGCAGCTAGTAATTATAGTTGCTTACAGTAAGCTGTTTCCACGCTTAAAAAAGTTTATTTAAAGGATGAAGAAAATAACTTATCTCCACTTTTTTCATCGATTTTTTATAACAGTGGACACCTCGACTCGCGATGCGTACAATTAGCAACCTATGTTTAACTTTGTGAATTGGAAAAGAAATCTGCGGCGAAATGTAGCTTTGTCGAAATCTTGTTTCTTGAAATAAATGGAAACATCTGGATAGTTTATTTTTATATCGATGTCCGCATACTAAAAATGCTAATTGTTCCGACCCACTTTAGTTGGGGAGGAACTATATACTCAAATGGGTTTTTTTGTTCAGTCAAATTTGGCCGATCGATATAATCATCGTAGAGAGTTGTGAGTGGTATCATTAAAAAGCCCCTCCAGCGTAGAATATGGAATTAAAAAGATTTTTTCAATTTTTGCATTTAATAGGGAGTTATCGAGGTTTAAAGAATTGTGAATATGTGACGTAATTCAGCTGTTTTTATTCAAAATTTCGGTAATTTTGACCTATCTTTAGTCAATTTTGCTAAATTTTTTTCAAATTTTGTACCCTAGTGTTATAGATTTTATCCTTAAAGGTAGAGAAGGGCTGCTGAATTCTTCGAATCGAAATTTTTAGCGAGAACTTTTGCTAAATTTGTCAAAATTCGACTTTTTTTTGTGAACAAATTTTCTTTTTTAGCCCAATCATTTTAAATTTGCTGCGAGTAGATACCTTAAAACTGCCGCTGTATTCTTTTTAAGCTAACGAACGAGCTAGTTCTATACCCGCTGGTTTTGAGAGTCTTCTGGAATTATTATTTCGCCAGTTTTTTGCAAATTTAAAACTCGGTAATTACACAAAATGCAATTTTTTTAACAACCTGAAAAATTTTAATGAAATAATGATCTGTTTCGCAACCATTTGAAAAAAATGGATTTTTTGTTAGATTGAGCAGTAACATCGGGGCTGATCTTTATCTCGACATGAATCCTAACAAGAAAAAATTTTCTAGATTTTAATGGGGCGCGACTTTTTTTCAAAATATTTCCGCTATGAAGAGGTTTTTATGTAAACTTTTTTACTTACAAGGAATTCAGATTAATGAATGACATATACTATTTACAAAAACAAGTATCAACGAGATTATATTACGGTTTCAGAATAAGCTCATGGTTTTAGTGGATCTGAACAATTGTTTTCGTAAAAAATTTCTTAATTTTTTTCTTGAATTTTGCTTTCATTTGTTATATTTTTGTAGTCCAACAGCTTATTGTCCCATTCAAAGATCCAGTTATTTTCAGTAGTTATAAGTGAATCTAGACAAATCATTCAATTGTTATCTAATGTCTGTTTTAGCTTTGAATATAATTGTTTTAAGAAAATATCGGTTAATTTTTGAAAATTGCCACTATTTTTTATCTTAATTCTCTTATCTTCATTTGAAGACTCAGAAAAAAAAGCAGAAACCGATTTCTTGTTGTTCATAAATTAATGCTCGAAATGGTTTTACGTTCAATTATTGGTCTCTTTTTTATACAACGCGTTTTCAATTTTTTTCATTTTTGAGCATAAATGCATATTTTTTTAGTTCATTTTGTTGCCTTGTCAAATTATCTTATGATTGGCAAGTCCAACTGAGGACAATTATAGAAAACGCACATCGTTAGGAACAAAGCGTGTTCGGATATGGTAATTGTTTTAGTTAAATAGTTTATGCTTCTTGGGCTGAGACTCAGTTATCTCGCAAAATTTCGATTTTTCGATTTTTTCGTTTTTGCCTATGTATGTCTTTTTTTGTTGTTGTACGCCAAATATCTGATAACGATAGGTCTCAATTGCTTCCACAGGACTCAGCCTATATAAAGATTTCAGTTTATAGATGTTTTTTTTAATGACATCGGTTAATTTTTGAAAATTGCCACTATTTGTTATCTTAAGTCTCTTATCTTCAGTTGCAAACTCAGTAAAAAAACAGAAACCGATTTCTTGTTGTTCATAAATTAATGTTCGTAATGGTTTTATGTTCAATTGTTGGTCTCTTTTTTATACAACGCGTTTTCAATTTTTTTCATTTTTGAGCATAAATGCATATTTTTTTAGTTCATTTTGTTGCCTTGTCAAATTATCTTATGATTGGCAAGTCCAGCTGAGGTAAATTATAGAAATTGCACATCGTTGGGAACAAAGCGTATTTGGATATGGTAATTGTTTTAGTTATATAGTTTTTGCTTTTTCGGCTGAGACTCAGTTATCTCGCAATATTTCAATTTCTTCAGTTTTTTTTTTCGTTTTTGCCTATGTATGTCTTTTGCTGTTGTACGCCAAATATCTGATAACGATAGGTCTTAATTGCTTCCACAGGACTCAGCCTATTTAAAGATTTCAGTTTATAGCTGTTTTTTTTAATGAAATTAAAAATGAATGAAGAAAAACATTTTTTTGAACTGTATATTTTGCTTTCATTTTTGTAACCATGTACCTCAATCTCACTAAACAAAAACCGCAATTATTTTTCTTGATTCATACATTTTTGCGCTTGGTTATAAGTTGTGACATATGGCTTCGACCATTGATTTCACAAAAAATGTTTTCGAGATTTCTAAACTGTTAAATTTTTGGCTTTCTTATTGTTCTCATCTTCTCGTAGTCCTTTTATAAGGAAAGCTCATTGATGTTAAAATGAAACAAAGGTGACAAATTACGGTTCTTGCAGGTATGATCTTATAATTATAGTGCCTCAATTAGTGTGATATCGTAAAATTGTTTGAAGTTTTGGCTTCTTTATACATTCGTTATTTTGTAGGGTCGTGACTTAGTCTCATTATTTGCAGGCCAATTTGGCATCCGGAGTATCACAATCTAATTCAACGCTGTCTGTTGAAATTTCAAATCTGTTAAAATTTTGAAATTATTTGTTTTCAAAAATATATTTGGGTTTTTGAGCTTCATCAATTTTTTAAAACGTTTTTCGTTGATTTGTTGCTCAGTCTCTGTAAACATAGGTCACAACACGCTTCCAGTGAACAGTATTTTGATATCCATGAAAGTTTTAGCTTCAGATGCTTTTTTCTTGTCTTTATCACTATTGTTACTACGAGATTTCATGAAATATTTGAGATTTTTTTTATATTTGTATATTTTATAGGATTTTTGTCTTCTTTCTAATTTATAACATTAATCGTAGGTGCCATTGGCTTCGTAGTTTGCGCAATTAAACATTGGATGATGACATGTCTTAATTGCTTCCTATGGAGATATAAACGAAGATTTTAGTAATTTCAGTTGATATCTAAATACCTTAATAATGGTAAAATAATTGTTTTCAAAAATGGAAAAGTGTTTTTGAACTTCGCACCTCGTTGCTCTTTTTGATCGACCAGTTAAACAGTCGCATTGAGGACAGCTCTCTTATCTTTTTTTAATGAAGTACAGGTCAAATTGTTTTGGTTAGGTTTTATCTGATGCGAGTTTGATTTTGTCATGATTTTATTTATTATAGCCACCGATTTTTGGTCGTAAATAATGTTTGTTGTTTGATATTTATTATTGTCCTTTCTAGTTGTCATATTAACAACAACGTTCATCGGCCCTCTAGGGTTGCATTATTGTATTCCATTGGTTGTTTTTTAATGATATGTATGTTGTTGAAGGTTTTCTAACTCTTCATCATTTGGTAGCCAATTAACTCAAGAATGTGGATGAGCGGGGTCGGAACCTTATGTGCGTACGCACATTACCGAGCCGCCTTGTTTTATATTAATTTTACAAGAGCAAATATTACAAGAACTCAATGTATTTTCCGCTAACAGTTGCGGGCAGTTTGCGTTGAAAAAAAAACTTCAACGCTGCTAACCGCAAATTTTTGACAAAACCTCGACTTCGATGATAAATTTTTGACACAAAACATTGACTTCGATGATAAATTTTTGACACAAAACCTCGACTTCGATGATAAATTTTTGACACAAAACATTGACTTCGATGATAATTTTTTGATAAAACCTCGACTTCGATGATAAATTTTTGACAAAACCTCGACTTCGATGATAAATTTTTGACAAAACCTCGACTTCGATGATAAGTTTTTGACAAAACCTCGACTTCGATGATAAATTTTTGACAAAACCTCGACTTCGATGATAAGTTTTTGACAAAACCTCGACTTCGATGATAAATTTTTGACAAAACCTCGACTTCGATGATAAATTTTTGACAAAATCTCGACTTCGATGATAAATTTTTGACAAAACCTCGACTTCGATGATAAATTTTTGACAAAACCTCGACTTCGATGATAAGTTTTTGACAAAACCTCGACTTCGATGATAAATTTTTGACAAAATCTCGACTTCGATGATAAATTTTTGACAAAACCTCGACTTCGATGATAAATTTTTGACAAAACCTCGACTTCGATGATAAGTTTTTGACAAAACCTCGACTTCGATGATAAATTTTTGACAAAATCTCGACTTCGATGATAAATTTTTGACAAAACCTCGACTTCGATGATAAATTTTTGACAAAACCTCGACTTCGATGATAAGTTTTTGACAAAACCTCGACTTCGATGATAAATTTTTGACAAAATCTCGACTTCGATGATAAATTTTTGAGAAAACATCGACTTCGATGATAAAATTTTGATAAAACCTCGACTTGTCAAAAATCCTTTCAAGATCATTCAAGTTTCGTTTCACTGGGTTGTTTACCGGCCCATGAAAGGGAACCGTTCTGCGAAAGAATTTCGTAAAATTGTGCTATTGTTGTATCCTCAACTTGGTTGGAAATCGGCAATTTCGATTGTTGGGCTAATCTGTCAAGGGATTTATTGGGAAAAGTGGTGTAAGGAATGGCCAACATTATTCACACTCAAGTTAATTGACCTGGGAAAATACAATAATTTATGTTTATAGCTTTCAGGTAGGTTTAAGTTCAAAGTTTGTTTCAGGTAGATATATTTTATTTATACTGTAAAATATGGGCAAATAAAGTAAAGCACAAATAAATACAAGCAAAAAATACTAGATAATTACAAGAAATAAATCTTATAATAACTAATAGTAAAAAATTTTTATACGGTATGTTCTGATTTGCGCGTTAAATGATTGTTTTCAGTTTGCAACAAACTAAAAAAGTGGTAAAATGTAAAGGTATATGAATAGTTTGCAAATACACAATTATATCGAGTTGAAAAAAATAAACAATTGGGTTTGCTCCTGCTTTGAAAACAGTGACTTGACAATTTCAACTCTAATTATATCTCCGGTAAAAACAACGTATCACGGTAAGCATATTTGAAAAGCACATTGTTATAATATCAATTAATTTTCCAGTTCGGTTAAAAAAAACTGCTTTCTGTCGACAAGTACAACGATATTAAAAAGCAAAAAGTTGTCAAAGGAATAAAAAATATCAATTACTGGTGTAATAATTATTCCAAAATTTCTAAACCTCCACAATTAATTATAATTTTTACAAAGTTCAATTAGTTCAGAATTGAACAAATATAAGTAGAGGTTAAAATTTAAATTTTTCTTGTTTTTAATTGATTTTGGCAAATATAAAATTTAGGGGATGTATTTTTGAATTAAAAAGACGCCCAGCCTTGCGTCAATTTTGTAATGCGTAAGTTATTATAATATTGAAAATTGCTTTTAACCATTTATCCATTCACAATAGGCCAAAATTTCCACCTTTAAGAAAAAAAATGGAACGTAGTTTTAGAGAACATTTTGCTGAATTTGAAAAGACAATTGATTAAATTTGAAGTGTTTGAAGCATACATGTAGTAAAGGAAAAAGAATAGAAAATGAAGGGTGAAAAGAAAGTAATACTGTTTTCAATATTTGAAAAATAATCCATAATTTCAATCAACTACTGTCGTAAAAAATTTCACACTAAAATTTTAAAATATAGTTGGTAAACAACCAAATGGATTTAATCAACAATGCGAAGAAGAAAATTTTTAAATTATCATAAACGTCATTTTCTGCGTAAGCAAAAAAATGTATTAAAACCCGAACCTATTAAGCCGATTTTCAGCCAATCACAAAGCGCCACTAAAAAACAAAGACTAAAAAATGAAGAAAAATCTTGCTAATCTATTTCACCCTTAGCGAAAATTTCAAATTTGCATATTTATTAAAGAGAAGGGCAAAACCCATTACAAAGTAAACTGGGTTGGGTCTTCAATGGGAAAACAAGTTCACGTGGGGTATATTTTCCATTTGGGAAAAATTACAGGAAACGTTACGTGAATCCTTTTAAAATACAGTTCAGTTACAGCAGAACAGTAAATAAATGGCTGCTGTATTTGCAAATTAAATATCTGATTGAGAAAGAACCATTAGAGTTGAGAACTTAATATTTAATGTTGAGGTGTCTTAATTTCAGCTGATAATTGGTATGGCCTGAACTAGATTTCAAAAGCCGGATTTTTTTGCTTCGAGCTTTTGTCATATTTAATCCTATGCCAAATTGCTTTGTACAGCCTCTCTCTTGCAGTATTTCTGTCTGCACAAGCAGACCGGATGAATACCTTCAAAATATTAAGTTTAAAATCAACCGCTTAACTACAAAAGACTCGAAAAAAAACGGTGCTGGGAATACTGGCCGACAGGGGGTTTAGCCGACAAAGAACAAAATTGAAACTTAGCCAAAAGCTTAATTGTGATTGGTAGACAAATCGGAGATATATTCTGTTTCCCCCCCCCCCCCCCCAGTTTATTACCCCAAATTTAAATTATGTGCTGTCATATAGCACGTTACTATGTAAAAAAACAGCACCCCGGGGAAGGAGGAGGAGGGGGCGTATTAATTTATTAATTTGTATGCCCACTAAGCGAGGGGACCATTTCAAATCTGAGTAGTAAAAAAAATATCGCGAGTTGGCCCCCCAACCATTACAATTGCTGAGCTGTCGGGTTGTCGGGCTAAACTCCCAATGTTGGGTTGTCGGCTTAACCCCCCCAGTCGGCCAATTCGGCGATCACCCCGGGGGAGGAACTTTAAAACCTTCACGTGATGCTACAATTTGAATAAAAACACAATTGAAGTAGTTTTTTGCGTCACTGATGGCGGTATACTCAATTATTCAACTTGTAATTATTTAAACAACTTTCGCGATCAAGCGTAGCTTTAAAAAAGGTAATAATACATTACAGTGAGTATCGGTACTACAAACAATAAATGTAAGACGCTTTTCAATTTTGAACTGAAGACGGTTTCGGTTATGTCAAAAGGAGTTACAAAACAATTTTGCAGACGAATACGGCGCGAGTTTGAAGCACGTTTTGTGAAGCATGCTTTTAAACAGGTGAATCAATTGAACTGTGACCCTCAGGAAAATTGAAAATCATCATTTCAAAAGTGAAACTGTGTTTTCGCGTTCCAAGCGCATGAACAGCGTATTTTTTTTCTGAAATTAACTTTTACATGATAATAATTGTCATCTCCTATTTGCTTGGTCTGAAAAACAATCGCAAGCTTAAATAAGAGAAAATCGGATCTTGATAAGCGATCCGGGACAGCATGTCAATCACCCATGGCGTCGTTGCAGAAAGGTCGCCACAAGTTGTCGATAGGCAGGCACACACTACAACTAATATATCTATTATTATTATGATACAAATGCAACCAAGGTACCAGTTAAAAACGGCAATACGCGCCAGTACCCCGCGAAAAATACTAGCTCTGTGAGACAGCTACAACAACAACAACCATAGTGTGTCATTTCAACTGGATCTATTGTAAAAATGAATTATAATAAGAAAGCGCCTAACTTTTTCAACCAAAGAAAATGAGATTCTGAACTCCAATTCTACCCAATTGAACCCATAAAAAAGAATAAGCTAAAGTTTTGATAGCCAACACCCTTATTGTTATAGCGATCTTTTTTCTGAAAAAATTAAATGGTGGTTCGTACGTATGCGAAAATAGACAAAAAAGAGCGCGTAAAATCCAAAAACTCCTTCTTTGAAAATTAGTAGCTTTAAATTCATCAAAAAAACAGTCGCTGTACTTTTATGAAAAACCCAATCCGCGTTCAAAAAAATCTAAAAAGTGGGCAACTGCAAAAATCAAAATGCGTTTGGAAATTAACGGCGTCAAATTTGAAAAATTATTTAAACATGTTTCAATATATTTAGCAACGTCATACCATTAATTGTTAAACAGCGGCCAATATTGCTTTTCTCCTTCGAAAATAAATGGTATTTTATTGAACAAAATGTGGTTATAAATGAAAACATCACCCTAACTGAAAAATGTCATATTAGAAAGTTGTTGAGCTCTGTAAACTAAAAACTTTCTCAAATCCAATCAATAAAAACTGCAAACGTACTCAATTCAAAAATTTGTCTAAAAAAGGAATCATCACAGCCAAAAAAACAGAAAGTGAAATCTAAGCTCGTTATTGTTCTTAGTTAGTTAATGAGACCATAATTAATGTCCGCTAAAAAGCAGATGAAATTGACATCAATGTCGTTATCTTAGGATCGAACAAAACAAAAAAATCTGAATTCTGAACTGATGTGAGTCCAGAGGTCAATTTTGATGGGTGAGCATGCATACTCAGAAAACCTATCCTATAGCTAAACGAAATCTTCTATCTAGAATATATCAGCAATTAACCTCGTGCATGTAAATTGCGTACTGATTGGTAAAGTTTAAAAAAGTTTGCGTTTATTTTAATGGCCACGTGATCAGATGATTGTAACATACATTGTGCAAGACGACATATTGCGACAAAGTTTCTATAGCGTGAACGGTCCTGAATTATAACCCAGGAAAGACTTCAAAAAATTTTTGCGGCAACAAAAATCCTTCTTTTTCAGTGAAGCAATTAACCCAAAATACGTGAAAAAAAAAATCAAAAAAGCGGAAAACAATTTCTAAGACGTTTTTTGCTAAAATTTAACTAAGACTGGTGTAGACAATATCCCTAATACGGGTGGCAAAAATTAAAAACCAGGATTCCAAGGATTGACGAAAAATGGACAAAATTTGAAAAAAAGTGTTGTCAAAATAATCAAGGCTTTATAGCAGAATTGGTAGATAGTTTTTGGATTTCAATGTTAGAAATAGGCAAAAGTTTCTTCCTATCTACACTAGACGAGAAAAAACACAAATACATGTGATAAACTACAAATTAAGGCCAGATTCAAAAAATTGCTAAAATGTCAGAAGACTTATAAATTCTCGTTAAAAAAACATTAAAAAGCAATTGAGAATGCTGGTTGAAAATAAAATCCAATAACTGTGGGCCAGTGTTATTCTACATTATTGAGATTGGGACCTGTTTGAGACAAAAAAATCAAATTTACAATTTTACTATCACAAACAATATAAAAAATATTTGAGAACAAACAAAAGAAAAGCAAAAACACAAAAGGGATTCAATGGTTTTTTGCAATAAAGCAAGCGGAAGCTATCGTTAAGGGGGCTAACTTTCAAGCTAACAAAAGCAACGGAAAATAGGGGCTAAACTCCAAAATTGACTACAGTTGAAACAAATAAATTTTATGAGCCAATAACTATACAAAATCATTTTCTTTAACTACTTCTTTGGAACAACATCCAGGCCTGTCAGCAATTACGCTGAACAGTAGGAGACATCAGCCGCACAACAGACGCGCAACGGACAATTACGCAAAAACAAAAAAGTACGGCAAATATCAAAAAAATGTTTCAGCCTACAGTTTCAACGCAATAAAAACTTTAAACGATTACCTGAAACAGGGCTTCCCATGTGAACATAAATCTTTTGAAAAGTCTAAGGATACTGCCAATTGTGCGCCTATAAGATAAGAAAAAAGCAAAACCCACCGTAATACTGAAATAATTTTTACCGAGACACATTTTCATGAAAATCAATACAGAGCAATTGATCGATTGTTACGACTCGAAGAGGAGTATTGAGATTCTACAGGTTTTTACGACTCGAAGAGGAGTATTGAGATTCTACAGTTTTTTTTAGCTGAAAGCAAGATTGTTCATGACTTGAATTTTGATTTCTTTCTGTTCGAGCATTTACTTCCGTTTTTGATTGTTGACCTCTGTCTTCGAACATTGAACTTTAACAATAGCTTAGTTTTTAATGTATAGAAATTGGTAACAGTCTGTAATTCAAGGTGAAGAGATCAATTTGAGAAAATTTGATCCCATTTAACTACCTACCCCGCCCCCAAAAAAACTACCCCCACAAGTACCTAACCCCCTCCACCCCCCCCCCCCCCCAACGTAACTACCACCCCCCAACGTACCTAACCCTCCCCTCCCCCCCAAAGGTACCTAACCCCCTACCCCAAGGTACCTACCCCCCTCGTACCTACCTACCACCCCCCCCCACGTACCTACCTACCCCCCCCCCCCGCAACATATGTGCCCCCCGCCCCACCTACCTACATCCCCCACAACCACCTACCTGCCACCACCTACCCCCCCCCCCCCCCACCAGCACCTACCCACACCCCTGAACTGAAAAATTTTTAACGCTTTTAACGTTATATTGGTCTACTTTTTTTGTTATTTCTAGTGTTTTTTTCGATAATCTGGTTTTGTTCAAGTTAGAGTAGAGATTATTTTGCACGACGATTCGAGTCGTTTCCGGTATTATACCGGCTATGTTTCTTTAGCAGAAAGCAAGTTTGTTCATGACTTGAATTTTGACTTCTTTCTGTTCGAGCATTTACTTCCGTTTTTGATTGTTGACTTCTGTTTTCGAACATCCGACCTTAACAATAGCTTAATTTGTAATGTATAGCAATTGTTAACAGTCTGTAATTCAAGGTGAAGATGTCAATTTGAGAAAATTTTATCTAATTTAACTACCTACCCCCCTCCCCCAAAAAACTACCCCCACGTACCTAACCCCCCCCCCCCCAACATACGTACCCCCAACCCCAAAGTACCTACCCCCCCGTACCTACCTACCTACCCCCCGTACCTACCTACCTCCGTACATACCTACCCCCCCACGTACCTACCTACCCACCGCCCCACGTACCTACCTATCCCCCCTCAACGTACCTACCCCAAACCCCAACGTACCTACCCCTCCCCTCCCCCCAAAGCTACCTAACCCCCAACCCCAAGGTACCTACCCCCCTCGTACCTACCTACCCCCCACTTACCTACCTACCCCCCCGCAACATATCTGCCCCCCGCTCAACTACCTACATCCCCCACAACCACCTACCTGCCACCACCTACCCCCCCCCCCACCACCAGCACCTACCTACACCCCTGAACTGAAAAAAAGCTAACGCTTTTTATGTTATATTGGTCTACTGTTTTTGTTAATTCTAACGTTTTTTCGATATTCTGATTTTGTCCAAGTTAGGGTAAAGATTATTTTGCCCGACGATTCGAGTCGTTTCCCGTATTCTACCGGCCATGTTTTTTTTAGCAGAATGCAAGTTTGTTCATGACTTGAATTTTGATTTCTTTCTGTTCGAGCATTTACTTCCGTTTTTTGATTGTTGACTTCTGTTTTCGAACATTGGACTTTAGCAGTAGCTTCGTTTGTAATGTATAGTAATAAGGAACTGCTGGTAATTTTGAGATTTTTTGTTCCTATATAAGTAACCCATAATTATTTAAACTACCTCTCACAACCCCCCCACCGCCTATCTACCCCCCCCCCCCCCAACACCTACCTACACCAAACCCCCCCCACCGCCCTCGCACCCCCAACTTACCCCCCACCTACCCCTTCCCCCTCCCTTCACCTAGCTACCCGCACCTAATCCCCCCCAACTACCCCAGCACTACCCACCTCCCCGACTTATCTGCCCCCTCCAACGTACCTACCCCCACCCCCCAACGTACGTACCCCCCTCCCCACAACCCCAACGTACCTACCTCCCCCCCCTCGTACCTACCTACCCCCCCCCCCCCTGCAACGTACCTACCCCCACCCCACCTACCTACACCCCCACCACCACCTACCTGCCCCCACCTACCAACCTCCCCCCCCAGCACCTACCCACACCCCTGAACTGAAAAAATTTTAACGCTTTTTATGTTATATTGGTCTGCTATTTTTGTTATTTCTAGTTTTTTTTGATATTCTGATTTTATCCAAGTTAGGTTAGAGATTATTTTGCACGAATATTCGAGTCGTTTCCGGTATTCTACCGGCTATGTTTTTTTTG
>NW_027450380.1:0-16198 GCF_964194025.1 Convolutriloba macropyga | reverse complement strand
TACTAGACTGTCTCAGACAAAAAATACTGCGTCCAGAGTTTTGTGCGTTCTAATCTTTTCGTGTGTCGTTTGTGCCTTCGAAAGCGCGTATGACCAAAATTTTGGTGCCTTCGTTGAAAATATTTTGCGCGTTCTTGGTGCGTTGACGATTTTTGGTGCGGTCTTCACGTGTTAAAAGCTTTTGGCGTTAAAAAGCGAGAAATATTCAGTCTTTCGTGCGTTCCAGTCTAGATTTTCGTGCATACACCAGATCTTCGTGCGATCACCGGAAATTCGTGCAGTCGAAAAATTTTGGGTCCCGCAGGGGTTTCCAAATTACTTGGATCTCTCAGTGGATGTACCCCGACTGGCATCTCAACCATTGAACCAGCATTAATTCTTGGTGTAAATTATTGTTTTTTAAAAAGTAGACGTCATTTTGTATATACGGTTTCTGGGACCACTTTGCTTGCCCTAGCAGATATAACTGCAAGACGCAACAAAACGATCGGCACATTAGTTCCTGTATATCATAGAGGCTAAGTTGTCACCATAAGTTGGGAGGAGGAACCTAAGACCACGAATTGTTCACGTTTTTTTGGAATATCATTGTGCCATTGTGGAAAGAGGCAAAACCTCTGCTCTTGTCGTAACCTTAAAATCTTTGCTTGGATCTATATTTATAGCATTTGTAGCAATCAATGCAGTTTATGCTCTTACAATGGTCAAAAAGCGAGTTTTCCTTCTATGACAAGAAACGCAAAGAGCCTTGAATCCTTTTTCTGCCTTTTGCTGTTGAAGTCATCAGCGGGTTTTCGACGAAATTCAAAAAAATTTCTATAGAACTTTGCCGTTCTGGCCGAAAATTGCTACTACTTGGCTCAGGGTCTATCAGAAATAAGTTTGTGCCGTCAATGTCTTGATGATTGGTAAGTGTTGAATTAAAATTATTCAATTTATTTTTTCCAGAAAATTCGCCCAATCAATTGGGTCGTTTGTTAGAAGAGAAAACTGTTAGAAATGGAAAACCCAAAAAAGTCATCATTCACAATTCGTTAGATATATCGGTGGGATCCTTTTCTTTCTTAATGTAACGAGCGTTTTGGGTAAATTGAAAAGCCACAGCAGAATAATTTACTTTGCATTTAAAGTGAGTATTTTTGTTAAAAATAATAGTTTTTTAACTTTAAAATTTTTCAAAAAGCGGGTTGATTTAACTGAATTTAATTTTCTTTATAAAAAAGGAGGCGCTTGGTTTAATTTGGCAGTCACGATCGGGGTATATATTTGTGGTGAAACGATCCTCATATTTAGTTCATTTTATTTTATTTTTATTTATTTTAATCAAAATTTATTTTATTTACTTTTATTTATTTAATTTAGTCAAAGTGCAATGAAGTGATGTAGGAGTGACTAACTCAACTTGATGCGTTGTGTCTCAATCTCCACCCCCAGTATCTGGTACACATTGGAGGAGTAGAACACCTTCACTGGCCTACTCTGGTCCTCTCTGGGTTTCACGAATCTACGGTAGTTTGCAAACAGATCCCTCTCTAATCGCTTCCCTGTCGGCAGGATTGAGTAATGCCTATGACCACCTGTAAACAAACAAACAATTTTGTAGCAAACAAACATTTTTTGCTGGAATACAGCTGCACTACAAGCAAAATTGGTCATTATTTCAATGGATATTACTTCTAAAAGCAATTTATACAGCTGCCCGTGACGTCACCTGTCCAATACTTGCTATTACGTAACCTGTCTAATAACACTTGCTATTACGTCACCTGTCCAATAATACTTGCTATTACGTAACCTGTCCAATAATACTTGCTATTACGTAACCTGTTCAATAATACTTGCTATTACATCACCTGTCCAATAATACTTGCTATTACGTAACCTGTCCAATAATTCTTGCTATTACATAACCTGTCCAATAATACTTGCTATTACGTAACCTGTCCAATAATACTTGCTATTACGTCACCTGTCCAATAATACTTGCTATTACGTCACTTGTCCAATAATTCTTGCTATTACGTAACCTGTTCAATAATACTTGCTATTACATCACCTGTCCAATAATACTTGCTATTACGTCACTTGTCCATTAATTCTTGCTATTACGTAACCTGTCCAATAATACTTGCTATTACGTCACTTGTCCAATAATTCTTGCTATTACGTAACCTGTTCAATAATACTTGCTATTACGTAACCTGTCCAATAATACTTGCTATTACGTCACTTGTCCATTAATTCTTGCTATTACGTAACCTGTCCAATAATACTTGCTATTACGTAACCTGTCCAATAATAGTTTGTTTTACAGGACAATTGACGTAAATTTCAGCATCCATGAACAATTTTTTTCGTACAACAGCTATTTTAACGCATGAAAAAACACTCGTAAATTAAACACAGTAGTCTACAGCTTCGATGCTCGTTATTAATGATTTCACTCGGTCTTCGGCCTTTCAATTCATTAATCCTTCGATACGTCGAAAAGCAGTAATCTAATATACAATCATTCCGAATTAACCATCATGATTGTATTTTTATATCAAATTCTTTTAATTCTTTTATTAAAAATTTCTTTTAAATTTCTGGGAAGTCTAATCGTAAGCCTGGGTTATCTGAGGGAGTAGGTTTGGAAGTTCTAAAGATATGTCAGGCAAGTCAAGTCCGGGTTGTCAAGTAGGCCAGGAGTCGTTTGTGTTTGCGGAAAGGGCTAATGGTTGTATGGTTCCTCTAGGTTGTCTGGCTTTTCTAGAAATCTGTGGGTTGTCTGGACATGCTAATCGTTGCCTTGGTTGAGGCCATTGTTCTGGGTTGAATGAACATATGATTCACTTGTTTATTTGGACTGGACGTCGGCTGGGTTGTATAACAATAAATAAGCGATCTCGATCTGGTGTCTGTTGAGAGCTATATTCTCACAAGATTGACAAACAATTAACCAAACTCTTAATGAAAAGGATTAGAAACATTAAGTTAGCCTTGACTTATTCATAAATTTTGTTTAGCGGCATTCAAGTGTTAAAATAACTTAAAAAAATGATATGCAGTTAAAGAGAATTTTTGATTTTTTTTCATTTCTCCCAAAGTTTTTACTCTTTGTTGACTTTTCACAAAATCACAGCTCTATTTTTTTCTGCTTTTTTGAAAACTTGTTCTTTTGAACTTACTAATCATGAAAACTGTCCCCGTCTGTTTTTGACCCTGAATTATTCGAATTTGTCACCTTTGCATAAAGAAACTTTCATTTTATAACCGATATCTAGTCCTCCTAATAGGCTATTTAATTTTCATCTGAGCGGAAGCGAGCATTAAATTGTTCACACATCGTAAAGAAAACATAAATTTTTCTCGAGGTAAAACAATTCCTAGTCTTAAAATTAAGCTAAGCCAACTATCGGGGCTCAAAGCAAAAAATCTGTAAAATCTATTTTGTTATGTCAGAAATTGATTCCAATTTATAAATAAATATTTCGAAAACCTAATAGTTTAGCCAAAACCAAGAACAACTAGCGGAGTGCAATCGAACAAAATATTGGACGTAACTTTCAATAGGCAAATTCCCTGATTAACAAGAATCGATATAGTTTTCGCAGTCAATGCTCTTTTTTTTACGTTTGAAAGAAAAATAAATTTGCCCAACAATTGATTTGAAATAATCTAGAGCAATTTTTTTTGATGAATAAGAGCAAACAAAAACACAAGTTATAAAACATTCAAATATTTTCCAGTTTTTTGGAGCAGAAATCGCATAAGTCACAAAAACTCACTATGAAATCTTACCACTATCTGCTCTTTTGTCTGTTCTAGATATATTGTTATACAAAGCGATAGGTTTTAACTAACAATTTAAGTTTTATCGGCTAGAGTTGTATATTCAACAAACACATTTTTCGGCCCACATTTCTATTTTACCGATAAATTAACTCCTAATTAGCAACAAGCGATGGCACAAAAGAGCGGAGGAGGAAAGTAAAAACTGATTAGTGATCTTTCTTAATATAAACTGTATAATCAGGAATTGTTTTTTCAGAACACTGTTAAACACTTAAAACAACCGATGAACATTTTAAAACAAGAGTGAACAAAGTTTTTATGCACAGCAAAGAACATGCAAAAACCATTTCGAGTTTGAGCTCTTAGTGAAGCAGATTCAATTGATTATTATTATTCTGTTTAATCAAAATAAATATAAAATAGAAACAAAAACTCTGGCCAAAAAAACTTTCAATATCCCTGCATTTTTTTCTTGAAACGATGCCCGTTATATGGTTTCAAACGATTAAACAACCGATTTCTTGGGCTCTGGTCTAATTTTCCGACTTTTAGGCAACTTTTTTTTATAATGAACTCAAAACTATAAATTTTTTTTACTTGTAAGCCATTACCCGGACTTTCATGGCTTTTTTCTGTTAAAAATGCTGTCAACAACTGCCAATGAATCCGGTCATTGGTTTTCTTTTGGTACAGGTTGACATGGATGCTTTTTACAGTAATTGAAGGAGATAAACAGAAAGGAAGAGAAACTGGTTTGACTGAATTTCCTTTTTTGTTTATTGTATTGTAGTCTGGTATTAGACGCCAGAACTCATATCCAAGCAATGATGAGATAAACATCTATCCCTAAAATATGATGCGCTCTTAAGTATACGCTAAACAGTGTCTTGAAAATATAAGTATATCAACTTGGTGGTATAAAGGTTCCCTCAAAGACGAATTTTAGACCCTTAAGTGGAGATAATTTACAACTTATACTAAGATTTGGCGATGAAAAAGGGAAATTATATGTTCAATCAAATTTTTAATTTCTTTAATAACTCTTTGGGTAACTGGGGCTTCATTTGTAAAATTATGTGACTGTTCGCCGTCCATGGTTAAGTTTCAAGTCATCAGGTGTTATTCAGAGATTTATCAGCTGAACAATTTTGGCAGAGTGCGCTCAACAATTGGGTAGGGGTTCTAAGACTCGGGAATTCTCTGGAGATTTCCCCAATGGATTGTTGTTTTTGAACTATAAAAGTTGGATACTTTTAGACATTGTTGAAACTTATGTGATAATTTTTTAAATATTTTGATGGGTCACTTATCTGTTTTTTTTACAGTTTTTTAACTGGTTAAAGGAACCATGGCGCGAACATGCCTGCCGTTCACGCTCCATCGGCATGCTTTACCGAAACCAAAAATTTTAAGGGGTTGAAACTTTCAATAGTTAAAATTTTCAACGCTGAATCAGGAAAATTGTAGAGAAGTAAAATCCCATAAAAATTCATTTTTCAGACATTCAAGATGGTGTATCTATGCACTTTTGTTAAAAAGATTCATATTGATCGAAATTTTACCTGCTTTTAAGTGTTTCTCCAAAGTGTTTGTTTTCAATAACTGTTGGGGCTGAGCTTAAGGAATAACAAAATTGCGTAGGACGAAAACTATTACTGTGTTCTATTTTTATCCCGATTATCCATCCCCTTGGCGAGGAAACTGTGCATAGCAAATCAGAAACAGCCAAGTATGCCACATCAGCACAAAAATTGTTAACAAACTGAACAAAAATAAGAACTCACAATCTCAATATCTTGTCAGCCTAGCAACTCGAGCTAGCAAATAAACTCAGCAATAAAATTGTTGAAATAATATAGTCTTGAGCAGTATATTTGTTACTGTGTCTTGCTAAAACCAAACCCTTGAGCAGTATATTTGTTAAATTTATACTGTGTCTTGATAACAAAAATTTGCCTTGAGCAATATTCTATCAAATATTGTGTCTTGTATCGAAAACGTCTCGAGCAGTGAATTCAATTTTCTGTGTCCTGATTTCCAGTCTTCAACTCGTGAGTACTCTGCGAAAATCGCAACACACACACACATACCCAGGATTAAGTTAGAAACCAATTTTTCATAACACTTCTTAGGCATATATTTTTGCCTTTGATTTGTTTTATCAAAACGATTGAACTGGTAAACATAAAGAGATCCCGTATTGTGTGATCTGTGGACCCAGTTCAATTGAGAAAAAATCCAAAACTAAGTTAGTCAAATTAGTTAATGCAACGGTAAGTACAGCAGAGCGGATATACAGTTACAAAAGCAAACTGCATCAACGAAGAATCCGGCAGATTTTGTAACCACTCAGAACGAGCTGGGCGGTGTAAAACTTTCTTTGTGAAACACAAGGAGGTCAGCCGTTACATTTGGTCCGCCGACCCGGACAGTGGAATAAACTGCTGTCCAACCCAACAGTCGAACTGACAAAGTCATCGACGAACGAGAACAAAACTCAACGAGCAAATCAACAACGCAAAGCCAATTAGGCAAAGCAGATAGGAACGTTGAAAAACATAACTCAATTAAAGCAAACAAACAAAGGAGCTGTAGAGATTCAAGCTGCAGTCCCGAAGTACACAAGAAGTGACTCCGTCACAGAGTCAATGCGTTTTGGATCGACAGATCAACAACTTGCGAAACAACTGGATTGAGAAGCAGGAAGAAGGTTTTGAGCTCATTAAGAACCGAGATCGACCAAGCAAGCTCAAGACTCTTTATCAGCAGATACTGCAATTGGACGACAGTGTTCAAAAACTCGTGAATAAGAAAGCTGAGACTCTCCGAGACCCAGATATTTCTTTAAAACGCAAACTTGAGACAGAAAAATACTTTCAATATTTGAACGCAGAGTGGTTACCGTATATCCACGGAGAGACAAACATGTCAAGCCAGCAAAGCCAGTCAACTCTTCATGCCAATGAAGAGCAACCGCCTGCGAATAATGTGCATCAGTTAGAACAAAACGTTGGAATTCCAGAGTTTAACCAAAACCATGATTGCACAAGCTATGCAACGACGAATACGGTAACACGAATCGTGCAGACAATCAACCAGGATACAGAAAACGTTTCGGAAACATCTTCAGTGAAACGTCGGGTTGAAGAACGAATAAAGGAATTTGAAATTGAAATTGAAAGAAAGTTGCAAATCGAACGAGCCCAATTTGATCGAAAGATGTTGGAGCTAGAAATGCAAATGAAAGAACTAGAGATGCAACATCAGCTTCGGCAAAAGGAGCGAGAACTAGAGCGCCAAATGCAAAGAACAGCATTGGAGAAAGATGATTTACGTTCTCAGTTGACTAAGGCGCGTGACAAGTCACCTTTCATTCGGACCCCAAAAGGGAGAGATGTCTCGGATTGGGCGAATTCGATGAACGACACGCAAACACCAAAACCAAGAGCTCGCTTCGACGTCAGCCCTGAACGAAATAAGCATAGGCATTACCCATGGTACCCAAACTCTCGTGAACGCTCAGTAAGTGCTGAAGAGCGGGATATATCGCCGATAGCTGGAAGGCACTACAACACTGGACATGCAAGCAGTAGTTTACCAAAAATGAGGTTGAAAAATTTTTGGCGGAAACCCGCTGGAGTGGCCTGAGTGGTCTAGCATGTTCATAGCAACAGTAGATAAACGCATGGTTCCCGACTCTGAGAAAATGAGCCATTTGAAGACACTGCTAACAGGCAAAGCAAAATCTGCAATCTCGGGAATGAGCTATTCTGGACAGTTTTATAGTGCCGCCTGGAACATTTTAGAAAGAAAATTTAGAAGACCGCATGTAATTATAGATGCGCAGACGAGAGCCAACGAAAAGCTAATCAAGTGAAATCTCATGATTCGACCAGCCTCATTAATTTTTCTGTTATTGTATCTAACTTCGTGAACGTGCTCAAAGAGTACAAACATATTGGTGATTTGCAATCAAGTTCGACATTGTACATGGCAGTGCATAAGCTACCTCAAGGTCTTAAAGAAAAATGGTGGTTCTACGTCGATGACAAAGACGAAGACTGGCCTGATCTAATCATGTTTGAAAAATGGCTATCACGAATGGCATTCGTGCATGAAGGGTTTTCATCGTTTAAAGGGGAACAGAAAAAAGAAGACCGACGCAACACAAATAGAGAAAAACGACTCTCGAAGACATCGAACTTCAGTGCAAGTCCAAACCTGCAAGAAACCAAGCAGACGCAAAAAAACCACTGTCCACTAGCGGATGGCACTCATAAAATATGGAACTGTCCAATATTTAAGAATATGAATGTCACCGATCGCTATGCAGCAGTGAGAAAAGAACGCTTATGTCATGGATGTCTGGGGAAAGGGCATGCAATCAAAGATTGTAAAGTCCACCCGTGCGGTATAAATGGATGTACCAAAAAGCACAACAGACTGCTAAACTCAGAAAACCAAATGGACGAGGGTAGTCACGCAGTTAACGTAAGCGCAGCAACAATCAACCAGAGTAACCAAGTTACTAGTTTTCTTCAAATAGTTCCGGTATCGGTTCAGAGTGGTGGTAACAGGTTGACTACCTATGCTTTCCTCGATAGTGGTTCAACAGTATCGTTCATCGATCAAAGCGTTAAGGATCAACTACAAGCCAAAGACACGGACATTACCTTGAACATAGCTGGCATACATGGGACGCAAGATTTGAGGACAGAGAAGGTTCCTATCACAATAAAGGGACTACATTCAAAGGTGCATTCGATCGAAGCGTTTATACACCCATCAATCTCGTTGGGAAACACAACATTTGGTTACAAGGAACTGAAGAACAAATTCAGACACCTGAATGTTCTCACTAACAGAGCATTCAACCTGATGGAAGTAAGCATCATATTTGGACAGGATGCCTACGAAATTAAACGTCCATTGGACTATAAGACTGGAACACGAAGTGAGCCTTTTGCCGTCTTAACAGAATTAGGATGGGTAGTCAGTGGTCCCATGACAGGCAAGAAAAGTCAAAATGTTTGTCATTTTGCCTTCACAGAAGATGTGAAAGTGGCAGAAAATATCCAATCATGGTGGGACATAGAAACCTATGCTTCCAAAATAAATGTTGTAAGTCAATCAAAGAAAGAGCAGCAAGCTCAGAAATTTCTAGAGAGCACGACAAAGTTTACAGGCGAGCGGTACGAAGTGGGCATGCTCTGGAGTGATCCAGAACCCAATCTCCCAAACAACTACGGCTCAGCCATTGGTCAGCTCTACTCACTAGAACGAAGATTCCAACGAGACCCAAATTTAAAGGACTTGTATCAACAGTCAATTGATACAGATCTTGAAAAGGGATTTGTGAAGATCCTTGGCAAATCGGAAGTCAAAGGCACTTTCGGAAAGGAATGGTATTTGCCACAGCATCCAGTACTAAACCCCAACAAACCGGGTAAAGTTCGCCATGTTTGCAAAGCTGCAGCAAAATACAAGGATGTATGCCTAAAAGACAAGTTGATAGCCGAACCCGATCTGCTACACGGGTTGATCGGAACAATATTCAGATTTCGAGAAGGACCAATTGCCTTAACCGCAGATATTGAATCAATGTTTCTTCAAGTGCAAGTTCCTGATCGGGATAAAAGCTTCTTGATATTCCTGTGGCGACCAACAGTGAACGAACCTGTGCAAATTTACGAGTATCAGCGTCATGTTTGTGGAGCAAAGAGTTCACCAACATGTGCCAACTACGCTCTGAAGCGAGTAGCGATCGATAACGAAGACGAGTTCCCAATTGCAGCAAAAGCAATCCAAAACAACTTCTACATGGACGATTTCATCAAGTCAGTCGAAACACCTGAAGAAGCAATCAAGGTTTTCAAACAACTGCAACCTCTTCTCTCAAAACATGGATTTGAACTGAAGAAGTGGATCACCAACAGCGACGTGGTAACCAACGCAATCCCAGAGGACTTAAGATCATTCAGCAAAACAAAGCAGGTTGAAGTAGAACCCAGCCAGGAAGCGTCATCGGTGCTTGCGCTTCAGTGGACGATTACCGATGATAGTCTACATGTTTGTAGAGGTACAAGCAAAGAAGTTGAGACCCCAATCACCCAAAGGAAGATCTTATCTCTAGTTTCTTCAGTGTTTGATCCTCTTGGACTGGTTGCACCATTCAGTGTCCTTATGAGACTACTCCTGAAGAGCATCTGTACCAAAAATGGACAACATTGGGACAACTCAGTAGAACCTAACGAAGAAGAAGAGTTTCTGAAGTGGAAGGCGCAGCTTTCAGAAGTAGCAGAAACCAGCATTGATAGAAGATACTTCAGCACAGCCAAGGACAAATGGGAACTTCATGTGTTTGCCGACTCATCTGAAGACACAATGTGCGCTGTGGCATACCTACGTTCAAAGCCCAAAGAACACTCAGCAGACTTAGCATTTGTAATCGGAAAGTGCCGAGTCGCACCGATGCAACACCTTTCCATACCACGCTTGGAACTACAAGCAGCAGTGATGGCGGTGAGACTTAAAGAACAGATATTGAAGGAGCACGAATCGAAGATTCACAGTTGTAACTTTTGGACAGACTCCACTACTGTTCTGCACTGGATTCATAGCTCCCACCGTAAGCAACAGGTGTTTGTTGCAAACAGAGTGGCTGAGATTTTGGATACAACTAATGTTTCACAGTGGAATCATGTGAATGGTATTAACAATCCAGCTGACATCGGGACACGAGCAATCAATGTTGACGAACTTAAGAGAAACGAATGGCTCACTGGGCCGGCCTGGTTGAAGCGACGAGAGAACGAATGGCCTGAACAGTTGAATTTGACATTTGCTTCAGACGAACAAAACGACGAAATGGTCTTCTCAGCAAAGGTTGAAGAGAAGAAGCCGATGATTCAGTGGGAACGATTTAGCAATTTCAATCGACTTGTAAATACAATGGTATACGTACAGCGCGTATTCAAAAAACACAAACCGGCAACAAAAACACTAAGTGTTGAAGAACGAGAGGGTGCACAAGCAAGCATCTTCAGACCACTGCAGCGAGAACAGTTTGCTGAAGAGATGAAATCTCTCAAGGCTGAAGAGGAAATTCCAAAAAACAGAAAAGTCCTCCAGTTTTCACCACTCATTGACCAGCTAGAATTTATTCGTGCCTAGGGCAGAATAGGTAAAAGTCAATTGAACTTCGAAACCAAGCATCCAATACTGTTACATTGGAAGCACCATGTAGTTGACTTATTCTTGCAAAATGAACATAAAAATAATCATCACGAAGGTACTGAACATGTCAGAAACATAGTTCAGCAGAAATTCTGGATCCTAGGCATACGAAATGCTTTGAGAATGGTCAAAAACAAATGCATTAGATGTCGAAAAGGAAGAGCCCAAACAAAGGCACCAGTAACGGCAGATCTACCAGAAGAACGATTAGTCGTATCAACAGTATTTTCGAATGTGGGCGTAGACTATTTCGGACCATTCACAGTAAAAATTGGTCGAAGAAACGAAAAGCGTTGGTGCTGTCTATTCACATGCCTTACTGTACGTGCGATACATATAGAGATTGTACTAAAACTAGACACTGACTGTTGTCTGAAAGCAATTATGCGATTCCCTGCACGAAGAGGCAAACAGGTCAAAATGATTAGCGATAACGGGACAAACTCCGTTGGAGCTGAAAAGAACTGGCAGAGTATATAGCAGCATGGAACAAGGTGCGAATTGAAGAACATCTGATTCAACAAGGTATCAGATGGAAGTTCAACTCACCAGCAGCACCACACTTTGGAGGAGTGTGGGAAAGACTGGCAAGAAGGCAATGTATGCAGTGCTGGGCAATCGATCAGTCACGGAGGATGTTCTGTCAACCACGATGTGTCTTGTTGAACAGACGCTGAATGCTAGACCGCTCAGACAAGTCAGTTCTGATGCTACCGATTTAGAAGCTATTACTCCAAACCATTTCCTACTTGGCAAAAAGAACCTTTGTTTACCGTATCTATCAGGTGCAGAGCAATTTGTTGATCATAGAAAGCTCTTCCGACAAACACAAGCTTACGCAGACCTCATCTGGGACAGATTCCGTAAAGAGTACTTGCCAACGTTGAATAGTCGAAAGAAATGGCAGACCACAACGGACAGAAGTCTTCAGCAGGGTGATCTTGTGTGGTTAGTGGAAGACAGTGACAAACGTGGATATTACAATCTGGGTCGAAGAACCGAAACCTTTGAAGGGTTCGACGGAGTGATTCGATCAGCGAAAATCCGCACAAAGGATGGATATTACAAGAGGCCCGTAGTGAAGCTCGCTCAAGTACTACCAACTGACGATGATGTTTTCACGAAGGAAAACAGGGCCGGCGATGTTGGAGCTGAGCTTAAGGAATAACAAAATTGCGTAGGACAAAAACTATTACTGTGTTCTATTTTTATCCCGATTATCCATCCCCTTAGCGAGGAAACTGTGTATAGCAAATCAGAAACAGCCACGTATGCCACATCAGCACAAAAATTGTTAACAAACTGAACAAAAATAAGAACTCACAATCTCAATATATTGTCAGCCTAGCAACTCGAGCTAGCAAATAAACTCAGCAATAAAATTGTTGAAATAATATAGTCTTGAGCAGTATATTTGTTACTGTGTCTTGCTAAAACCAAACCCTTGAGCAGTATATTTGTTAAATTTATACTGTGTCTTGATAACAAAAATTTGCCTTGAGCAATATTCTATCAAATATTGTGTCTTGTATCGAAAACGTCTCGAGCAGTGAATTCAATTTTCTGTGTCCTGATTTCCAGTCTTCAACTCGTGAGTACTCTGCGAAAATCGCAACACACACACACCCAGGATTAAGTTAGAAACCAATTTTTCATAACACTTCTTAGGCATATATTTTTGCCTTTGATTTGTTTTATCAAAACGATTGAACTGGTAAACGTAAAGAGATCCCTTATTGTGTGATCTGTGGACCCAGTTCAATTGAGAAAAAATCCAAAACTAAGTTAGTCAAATAGTTAATGCAACGGTAAGTACAGCAGAGCGGATATACAGTTACAAAAGCAAACTGCATCAACGAAGTATCCGGACAGATTTTGTAACCACTCAGAACGAACTGGGCGGTGTAAAACTTTCTTTTGTAAACACAAGGAGAGCAGCCGTTACAATAACCTAATTTTGATGTTGTTCAAAATTCCTTCAAAATTGGTTTTATGTTCACAAAGCGCTATCCTGAATACAAGTGGAAATCTTTTGTCAGTGGTTTCTACGACATAAGTCACCGGTTTCTTCATTATAAATTGCTCATTCCAACGACACTCACTTTCACGGTTACAATATCTCGTTACTGAAGTGAAAATAACCTAAACGGTGTCTAATTCCAAAAATTTTCCTTTGAATATGATACAAGTTATTGATTAAGAAGACAATAAGCAATTTTTTACATCACAAGAACAATCGAGTCTTTCAATTTGCTGTCAATAAATTTTTTTAAAATTTTTTAATAAATTTTTAGGTTAATTACATGCGCAAAATGGGGGATGTTTATGCATGACACAATTTACTTTTCCTGGTTTTTTGTAACTATATTCTATCATTGAAAATGTTTATGATTCGTGAAAGGTGGGGACACGTTTTAGTCACACAATTCCTCATAAAACAAAATTTATTGAAATTTACTTTTTCGGACATTGGGCGAAAAATGAAAAGGTAAACTCTAGTCACGATAAAGCACACAAGAGGATGCTAAAAAAGCATGGGATTAACCGTGTCTTAGGTGACAACAATAGCGGAAAAATAATCTTTTACCGCTTAAGCTCCAATTTAGTTTTTAACATCCAGACGATAACCGTATTAAAATCTTATCTTAGTGAACGATTCAAAGACATTCACAATAATTTCAGTAAATTTTCCTTGAAAATGTCATGCACATCGTAAAATGGCAATAAGACACGCTATGATTCGTTGATGATTGAAATTGGACTCCAAACAAAAAAGTTTCGGCGTCCAAAATTTTTCAGTTGTCTTTCAATTTGTTCCTTCATATGCAGAATTGTTTCGCTCCCACAAAAATCACAGTTTTTCCTTTTCGATGAATTGTCATTTTTATAGAGTTTTTTTTTGCGACAGATAAAAACTTTCCACAAAGGTATTTCTTTCCTTTGAGAGAAACAAAGAGCCTAAATTTTGTTTTTATTACATTTTGGTGTTTTTTGAATAACAATTTTCCAAACTTTTGATCTCAGAAGCATTTTTGTGCTATTTTTGACCCGTGAAATTACATGTTTCGGTAACAATTTAGACAATTTAAAAAAGATCAATTGGCTCGCGAAAACAATTGAGAAAAAAAAACATTTACCCAACTGCGAGGGAATTTTGTTTCTGCTTTTTTTAAAGTACAGGAAACACTTATAATCTATTTTTGAACGGGAAGCAAATCGGATTAAACAGTTATGTGGGAACAAACCAAACTTTGACTGACTTTTGTAGTATTACGAGAGCCGTTACAAATGAACGGATAATTAATCCCGCATTAGAGCGAACGTATTTAGGCGCTAATTAACCATTCTTTCGCCGCGCGCTAAATAAACTAACGCTTGTTAAGACTACCAGTACACAAGTATTTAAACAACTCAGTTCGACTTATTTAAATAACACAACTTTAGGCCTGGATCTCCTCGCTTATATCCAGGATAGAAAATGTACATTGTTGAACGTAGGCGGCCTGTAAAACCACAGTTTCTTTTGATTTAAATTACTTCTGCTTTTGACAGTTGCAATGCAGATCTTTCCCCCAAGTTCAATAAAGATGAAGCAGATTGCTTCAGGGGAAAAGACAATAGAGTCTCATAAAAAGCCCCCAAGAAAACCATAATTGTTGCGGTTTTAGAAGAGGGGAAAAGCAGAAAACAGGCGTCTACGAAATCAATAATTGATGCTCTCAGCTTTTTAGATTTTTATTATTTTTTGGAGTTTCAATAATTTTTCCGTGAGATAAAAAAGAGTTAATTCTCTTGCCTTCTCGGCCAATAGGAAAATTAAGAAGCACCTCACTATGAACGTGAGTTTGTGATTCGCTCCCTATCGGCCCAAACGGAGCTGAGAGGAATTAATTGTTTCTCTCAGCGAAGTGGGACGGAATAAAATTAGAGAGACAGGAATCACTCCCAGAAACAAGCAGCAGACAACTGCTTTCATTTTTCTCAAAATTTAACTTCACTTTAACAGTAAAATAGTCGAACAAAATTGTTTAATAACTTAGACAAATAATTCCAGATTTAATTTTATAACTTTCCTTTTCGACAAATAACATAACTGAAGAAACACCCAAGTGAACGATCGCCCAGCAGCTCACCTCCATTACACCACTACACAACTGGTAATTAGTAAGCTGTAATTTTATATTTACTCTTTTATAAATTAAATACTTTCAGCCCCCCAACTATTTTAAATTGAGACTTATAGCAGAGACAGATCTTAGGCATATATCTTTGCCTTCGATTTGTTATATCTTTTGTCAAGTTTGACTGGCATACATAAAGAGATCCCGTATTGTGTGATCTGTAGCAGCCCAGCCAAATTTGATACTTTGTTATTAACTTTCATTTTAAATTCTTTCAAACTAAAAATCTAATTGGTCAAATTTTTTTTGAAGATATTTTTGCCTATAAATTTAAGAGAAAATTCTTCTTTATTTCCTCTGCACCAATTTTTGGCTAAAGACTTTCTTTTTTGATTCAAAAAAGTGTTGGTCCCCCGGCTGTTGGGCGTAGAGATGATATTGAATAAAAACGGTTTTTCACCGATTTGGTTGGCAAAATAAACTTTCAAAAGTGTGGTCGTTTTTCTCAACCTATGGCCTTACCAAAAAATTCTCAGTTTTTTTGAAAATAATCATAATAAAAAATCGGTGCCCAAAACACCAAAGTGTCCTCATTTGGGGATATACACAATCACTTCCTTTCCTGGTTCATATAAAAATGAAAAACTAACTTGTTGTCTGGAAATCAGCTGAAACAACAGCAACTAAAGCCACACAGCCCAAACAGCAGACCATTAACATCGGCCACATTGTTCACTCTTGTCTGGATGATATCTGGATAAGAAATATGAACCAGAAGGTGGCAGCTTAAACTAACTCGACCCTAAAACTATTTTCAAATTGCTCTAATAATAAACAATGCCACACGCAATGTTACACATAATAATATGGTAAATGCTGCACATTTTTACTATAAACTCAGTTGTAGCAATTTTGGGCACAAATTAATGTTGCGCTATATTTCTGCTAGCAAGCTCCAGGCAAATTTTGGATAGGAAATAACAAAAACAGTCTTGCCAAATTGAGAACAAGTTCATTGGATTAATAAAATCCTAGTCGCCCAAAGCGGGCTTATATTCACAACT